>NC_138768.1:749852423-750114923 GCF_965119305.1 Pelophylax lessonae
GCCGCCCCGAACCCTCCCGGGGCCAGAGCACTGATAGCTCTGCTCTCCTCCTCCTCTTCCGCGAGGAGCTCCGTATTCCACAAGCCAGGCCGCCGCCGCCGCCACTCTCACGCCGCCGCCACTCTCATCCAGCCCCACCCCCCGGAAATGACGTCACTAGCAATCGATTTTGCAGTCACCCCGAATCGATGCAGAATCGCGAAGGGTCGCATCGCGGTGCATCGATTCGGCAATTATATTCCGCAGCCCTAATATATATATATATAATATATAACGCATTAATTATAATCTAATCAATAATATAATTTTATTATATATATTATATATTCTATAATAAAATTATATTATTGATTCGATTATAATTCATGCGTTTGTGTTTCAAATTTATCACATCTGGGATGTCTACTAGACTCTTGTTTTGGTCAGGTTTAAGTCAGTAATTACTAAGAATTGTAGGCCTATAATACATAACGCCAAATTTCCATGAAAAAAATTGTACCGCTTTTGGTACAGAATTCCTGACAGAATCATACCGCCAGGGAGGTTAATCCAAAATGTATATAATGGGGAGCATTTTGAGAAACAGTGAGATAAGAAGGACCATCTTTCTCCACACCTGGGACAGGAGTTCTTCGAATCTGAATCTAATAATCGTAGTTGGAATGTGTAGGATTTTGTGCTGAGTTTCTCTCCATGATTTATTTATAATGACTGCAGAATGTATGGTATCCTGATTGTCAGCTATGTTTTCCAATTCATAACCCTAAAGAATAACTCCTGTTTTTTTTTTCTTTTTTAGAAAAAAACATTCCCCTCAGTGATCAATGTACATTTTAGGAATTCTAATGAGAATTGTATTACTACCCTTAGCTGCTCTGAAGAAATAGCTGTTTGTTTCACTATGTCCTTTGAATCTGAAAGGGAGTTTCTGTTTTATTATAATTACCAGGTGCACTCTCAAGGTTCTAATGAGAAAAGCTTCCAGGATCCTATTGCAGGGATGCTTATAATTTGACTTGTATCTTAGTGCAAACTTCTGGGAAAATCAGTGTGTCAATCACACAATCTAGAAATGACATGACTGTTGGTACTCAGACCGTCTGCAGCCTGTGTTATTTTTTTTTTTGTAAAAGTCAATGCAATTGTAATTGACTTTTACAAAAAAATTACACTGGCTGCAGATTGAAAAGGAAATGGGAATTTTTGATAACATCAAATTACAACCCGGTCTGTATAGCAATTTTCTAAAAAGTGGAATTACCTTTCATGTTTGTTTAAAGAAGGGTATACATTGGAGATAGAAACACATGGCATCTCTTTTAAGGAGTCTAGGGTGTTGGTGTGTAAGTCGGTGACTAGGTTATTGGTGATACATTTCCAGGCTTAGTACCTGTAGGCACTGTGAGTATCTCCTAAACTTGCACAGTTTACTTACTTGCATGGTATTTACAGTGCCGGACCTTCAGAGCCCGTGCCATAAACGGCAGCTCCCGCGCATGTGTGGGAATGACATCATCGTGCCCCCGGCCATTCATGTAGCCGAAGGCCACAAACCCAGAAGGAAGACCAGGGGAAGATGTCAGCCCTCTCAGCGGTGACATTGCGGCACTGGAGGGCTTAATTCTAAGGTAAGTCTCTCATAATGTGCTCGTATGCAATGCATACTAGCACAATATGACATTGCCTTGCAGGGATTTTTTTTTTTAACCAGATGCAGTTTACTACCACTTTAAAAGTATTTACAGGTCTTAAGTTTTTAGCGTTAATCATGAATTGCATACCTAGAACTAATACTCTCATTCCAACATATGTGGTGTTACCTAATGTGTGGCGCAATTTATGCCTACATGCACATGTGCACTCTACATTGTGTGTTAGCATTAGGGTGATTACAGGGGCGAGGGGGGGTGCTTTTACATTTGTTTTATTACAATTTATTTTGTATTTTTCATTTACCCACTCAAGCTCAGGAAGATTTCATGACCAGGGTATTTTTTGCTATTCAGCACTGCACTATTTTAACTGGCAATTGCAAAGTCATGCAACACGGTATCCAAATGAAATATATATACTTTTTTTCCATACAATTGAGCTTTCTTTTAGTGGTATTTAATCCCCACTGGGTTTTTTTTATTTTTTATTATATAATTGAAAAAAGACCAAAAACTTTAAAAAACAATTTCTGCCATAAAACATATCCAATAAAAAAATGGAAAGAAAACGAATTTCTTCATAAATTTAGGCCAAAATGTGTTCTGCTACATTTCTTTGGTAAAAGAAATCCCAATAAGTATATATTCATTTTTTGGTTGAAAATGTAATCTTTATTTGCATAAAAGATATACAAAAAACAATACTTTGTCGGGGTACATTCTCCCCTGTACTGCGACGCAGCGCATAAATACACTACATTACAATACATTTCCGGTCATACTAATAAATACTTTCAATCAAATACATACATTCTGCGGTATGATGTCTGATGTGTTGTGCGGAGTAATGCTACCCCGTGCCATCACATCATGCATGACGCCGCAATACCCCTGAAGCATGAAACTAAAGACATTGTATACACATGCATTACTCAAACTGTATCAATACTATGACATTTCAAATAAGCAACAGGTGTGATGGGGGGTGGGAGAGAGGGGTAAGGGGAGGGGAATGAAATCACAGGCCCGAAGCTTTATTGAATGGACAAAGACACACAAGGGAGAGTGGGGGAAGGGGAAATCTTCAGACCTCCTCTTCCTCCATGAGATCCATCAGGTTATAGTCTCTGAGCAGACTGTGAACCAGTCTGCGACAGTCCTCAATGGACATCCTCTCCCGCTGGTGGATAAGGCGCTTTCTGGCGCACCATAAAGCGTCCTTAAAGCAACACAACACCCGCCAGGCGTTGTCAATGTCCTCCTGTGTAAAAGTACCATGAAAAAGTCCATTCAGCACAGCAAAGTGTGTGATGGCAGTCTGGGAAACAAAGTCTCTCAGTTCAGGTTCCAAGGCCCTCAACAGGCTCTGTGCAAATGAGCACTCCCAGAAAACGTGAAATGACGTTTCCTCATGGATAATACAAAAGGGGCAGTGCCTGTATCTGCACAAGTTTCTGGCATGCATAAATGTCCTGAGTGGCAAACCCCCCTGGACAGCCATCCACGCCAGATCTTTATGCCTGTTGGTGAGTCTCTTTGAAGAAACATTCCTCCAGACCACTTTGCAAGTGGCTGAAGGGAGGCCTGGAACAGTCTCAGCAATGTCCGATGCTCTGATCAACTTGTAGATAGTTTTTGGCTTCCACAAGTCGGGCTTAACTCCATGCAGCCCCAGCTCCTTGATGAACTTGAAAGTGTCCAAGTAGTACCAAGGAGTGTCCCAGTTGTAGGGGATGGAGCTGTCCCATTTGTCCCATCCAAGGGACCTCCAGAGAGGCAGGAGGAAAAAACGGGACATGGAGTTGCCTCCAGAGGCCGAAGTTCTGTCAATCAAAGTTCTGCGGATGCAGTTGCAGGCAAAGAACACCCCCAGTAACGTTGCGATGTCGGGCACGCCCTTACCGCCCTTGAGGGGTTCCTTGAACATGACTGCTCGCTTCACTCTGTCCATCTTGGAGCCCCAGATGAAGTGGAACACCGCCCTGGTGATGGCCTTGCAGGTGTTGACCCGGGGGGGCCAGGCCTGGGCGAGGTACTGCAACACAGGGAGGATCTCGCTGCGGAGTACCAGTGTTTTCCCTTCAATGGGGAGTTCTCTGAGGCTCCATAGTCCAAACTTTTGTCTCATCTTGGACAGTCTCTCCTCCCAAGACTTCAGGGCTGCGCCCTCAGCTCCAAACCAAACTCCATGAATTTTGATGAAGTCCGCCCTGACGCTGAAAGGGATGGATGCAGAAGAAGGCAGGAACCACTTTCCGAAGAGCATGATCTCTGACTTCCCGCAGTTGACTTTTGCCCCTGAAGCTTTGCCGAAGTCCTCACAGGTCTGGACGAGCGAGTCGATGGAGCGCTGGTCAGCACAGAACACCGTTACGTCGTCCATGTAGAGTGAGCACTTGACAACCCTTCTGTCCGGTCCCGGTGCGGTGATCCCTCTGATCTCTGGGTTCTGTCGGATGCATTCGGCAAAGAGCTCTATACAGCAAACAAAAAGCAGAGGTGAGAGAGGGCAGCCTTGTCTGACCCCAGAGAGAACAGGGAAAGGGTCAGTTTTCCAGCCATTCACCAACACCGTACTACAAATGTCATTATACATCACATTCACATACGAACAAAACATGTCCCCAAGACCAAACCTGCGCAGAGCTCTGCACATAAACTCATGGGAGACACGGTCAAAGGCCTTTTCCTGGTCAAGACTGACCAGGGCCGCGTGCACACGGCGGCCTCGAATGTACTGGACCGTGTCCCGGACAAGCGCAAGGCTGTCCGCAATCCTGCGACCAGGAATGCCGCAAGTCTGATCCGGGTGGATGATCTGTCCGATGACAGATTTCAGCCTGTTGGCCAGAACCTTGGCGAGGATTTTGTAGTCCACGTTCAGGAGAGAGATGGGATGCCAATTTTTCAGATCCCCTCTCTCCCCCTTACGCTTATACAAAATCGTGATCATCCCCTCCCTCAGCGACGGAGGCATTGTGCCCTCCACCACCATTTCCTCATACAGCTCGAGCAGGTCCGGGCCAACGAGATCCCACAGCGCTACATAGAGCTCCGCTGGGAGACCGTCGCAGCCCGGGGTCCTGCCTTGCCTAAAGGATCTGACGGCAGAGTGCAGCTCCTCCAGCGCCAAGGGGGCGTTGATTGCCGACATACCTGCAGGATCAATTTGGTTAGTGATACCTGACAAGAACCTGTCGGCCTCAGCCGTATCTGTTTCTTTCGGGGAGTAGAGGTTGGTGTAGTAGTTGCTGACCACTTGCATCACAGCCTCCTTCCCCTTCTGGAGTGTTCCGGTCTCGTCCCGCAGCTCAGACAAGGGAGTGTGTCCTGAGTGGAGTTTCCTGAAAAAGAAAGAGTTACATTTCTCACCTTTCTCAAGATTCTCCACCTTGGAACGGAAGACGAGGTGCCTGGATTCTTCCTCGAAGTGTCCTTTCAGGCTCTTCTTGGTGTCCTCCAGGTCCTGCCTAACGTCCCAGCCGCAGTGGTGAAGGTCCTGCAGAGACTGCATCTGACGTTGCAGTCTCCTGAGTTCCCTCTTCCTGGCACACACTTGCTGGCGTCCCATTGCCTGAAAGAAGCTGCGTAGCTTGACTTTCACAAACTCCCAGTAGTCACTTACCTTTCTGAAGAACCTCTTGTCCTCCTTCCAGGTAATGTAGGCCTCCCTGAGTTCCTCCAGCAGTTCCTCATTTTCCAGCAGGGTACCATTCAGCTTCCAGGAGCCCGGACCGGGGGCAAAGCCCTCGCCCAGGTCACCCCGAAAGTGAATGGCCCTGTGGTCAGAGAAAAAGCAGGGGACCATGGAGAACCCGCGATGTCTGACTGTCTTGGAGGTGAGCACGAAGTCTATCCTAGAACGCACGGATCCATCAGGACGGCACCACGAATAGTTCACGGAACCTTTCCCTATGGATCCCACGGCGTCCTTCAAGGAAGCCTCCGCGATCATCTCCTTGAGCAGCCTAGACGTGGTGTCGAGCTTTGCGTACATGCTGGAGCTGCGCCCATCCTCCTCAATCGGACAGTTAAAATCACCGCCGATTACTACTGCCCTGGTGGTGACGAGTTGGGTCCGCAGGGTCTGGAAAAGCTCCAGTCGCTCATTCTTATCTGGGGAGGCGTACACGTTGATGAGCCTAACTGGCTCTCCCGCCCACGAGCCGTCTACGACCAAAAGACGGCCACAGGCGAGCTCCTGGACGGAGTCAACCGTGAAACGACCACCCCTGACAAGAATGGCTACCCCTGCAGACTTACAATCGACACCCCCGGACCAGTAGGAGGGACCATGGGTCCACTGGGAGGACAGATGAGTGTACCTCCTCGAGAAGGGTAGGGCACACTCCTGAAGCATGTAGACATCACTCTGCTGTGTGGAAAGAAATGTCAGCGCCACCTGTCTTCTAGACGCATCCTTGATGCTCTTAACATTAATGGAAAAGATGGAGATCTCTGCCATCATGTAAAGGAGATGAAGGGGCTAGTTAGCAGGTGGGCTGAACTTACCTCCCCTGAGGGGGGGGTGGTTCTTCCACTGCCTCTTGCGCCTGTCCGGTGTCCTGGTTCAGGCCGCACTCCTCAAGGACGCTGTCCATAAGGTCTTGGGTGAGGTCAGTCCCTGGGGGGGCCAGGTCCTTACCTACCTGCATTTCTCCTTCGTCTTCCCCCGCAGACTCGAGGTCCTCGAGGTCCTCCACCACTGGGTCCAGTCCAGCGATGTCATTTTGCTGGGCCACTGTGGGCCGCTTGGTGGGTTCTTCAGTTGTCGGGCTGTCTAGGTTCCGTTTTCGGCCTTTGCTGGTGGGGGGTGGGGTGGGGGGGGCGGTGGGCAGGGTGGGGAAGTCCTCCATGGAGGACAGGGCGGGGGAGGGCTGGGAGGGGCAGGGGCAGGTGAGGTCACCTCCGACTCAGGGGGGTTGGGGAGGGATGGGTCGGAGGAGGTGGTAGGGGCCTGGGGAGGGGGGGACTCACCAGTGGCTTTCCAAGGTTCCTTCGCAGTCTTTTCCCCTGGCTTCTTTTTCCCAGCGCTGTCTGGGGCTCTGCCCTTGAGCAGGGCTCCAGCGTAGGACCGGGATCTCTGGGGGCAGTCTCTGTAGACGTGCTCTGCCAATCCGCAGAGGTTACAGGTCTTGGACCTCGGGCAATCCTTGGTCTCATGGGCTGCAACCCGACAGAACCTGCAAGAAGGTTCCTGACATTCCATACTTAAGTGACCCTGCTTGCCACACCTGTGGCAGGTATGGGGCATGTCTGCGTAGTACAGGAGTCCTGCGGAGGCTCCCAGAGAGAAGTGGGACTTCAGGTGTTGGAGATCCCCCGAAGGCTCTCTCCTTAACCTGCAAGAAACTGCCCACTTACCTGTCCAGAAGCCGTTGACATCGAGGATTCGGACTGGGTCTTTGGCCACGATGCAAAACCTCTGGAGGTAGGTGGCGATGTCTTTTCCTGGGGTATGGGGGTTCCTCATGGACACCGTTACCCGCCTTTCATCCCGTTGAATGGGAGTGTTCGCAACGAAGTTGCGGAAAGGGGATTCCGGGCCACAATTCTTCACCGCCTCCCAGTATCTTCTACAGACCTGTAAAGACACAAAAGTTATATAGAATATACCTTTCATGAAGGTCTGCACGGACAGTGTCTCCGCCTTGCTGAACCCCTGTTCGAGGATCATCTTCTTGCCAAAGATTTCCGGGGTCATGTCGGGAACTCTTCCGTCCACCTCCTTCAGTTGCAGCACCACTGTCTGCCTCATCCAGGGTTCCAGGGTAGGAAGCCCGTCTGCGGACCTGGTTGGCCTTGCTGAGCCCGGCTTGCTTGTGGTGGCCGGGGTGGGGGTGGAGGTTGAGGCGACTTCTCCCGGAGTCTTGGCAGAAGTGGCGGGGACGTTCTTTTTCTTCCCGGTGCTCTTCCCCATGACGGAGGAGTTCGTCGGTAGTCGCTTCAGGAGAACTTCGGCGGCTTCCTTCTTATTCCTCGGCGTCTTCACTCTTTCGCAGCCTTTAAAAAGGCCCTTGTGCGCCTACTGCCCGAAGGTAGTAGCGCAGAGTGGGGGGGGGGGAGGAGGGAAGATCGCAATCTCGTTCCTTGTGGGGGCTAAGCCTCTAACCCAATAGCAGCGAGTAGGTGAAGCTGAATTTAATCAACGATCCTACAAGGCCGAGCAGAGGGTACCCCACAAGGACCAAATGGCTTGGATAGATACAAATGTTTCTCAACGTCCTAGCCGTAAAGCAGAGACACCCCTAAGGGCTAAAGTCGATACTACACTTGATCTTAGCCAAAAGGCCGAGAAGCGAATAAGTATATATTAATTGGTTTGCGTGAAAGTTATAGCATCTACAAATGATTGTATATATACTAGAATTTTTTTTTTTATACTAGTAATGGCAGTGATCAGCAACTTATGGTGAGCCTGATAGTGCTGTGGGCAATCTGACACTAATTGACACTGGGTGGGAACTGACTAACTGCCATTGGCATCACCAGTGCCACTAATAAAGTGATCAATGATAATACTATACACTGTCATGTTACTAGTGACCCTGGATGGGAAGGGGGATAACATCTAGGTGCAATCAAGGGGTTAACTGTCTGCCCTCCAATGTGTAATGTGTGTAAAGTGTGCTGCTTTTACTAATTGGTGTGGCTGTTTTTTTCTCTCTGTTTTGCAGGGAGAAATAAACAGCCACATCGCTTCTCTGTGTACACAGGGCTCTGTACTGTGATTTACTAAGGCGATCAGCAGGTCCCAGCCATCACTTATGCTGTACCTATCATAACTTTTGAAAAACCTGTAATAAATTCCAATGTCCTATTATTTATGTGCGAAAAAACTAAAATGAATGAAAAAAATATGAATAGATATATCCAAAAAATAAACAAACATTAACAGGATGAAGAGAGTTTAGACATTTGTCTGCATACATATTGATTAATATTTTAAAATCTCTTTTTATTGCAGAGCTGGGAATCAACTTTAATCACATTTGGCAGAAAACTTTAACAGTTCTCAACCCATGGAAGCCAGCAGATGGCAGCATAATGAATGAAACAGACCTGACGGGACCCTTGATGTTTTGTTTTGCACTTGGCTCCACGCTTCTGTTGGTATAATTTTAAATTTATTATGGATAATTACTCGATACATCCTCTAAAGCTGTTTATCGCAGATAATGATTTCATGTTTGTCTAAGCATATTGTGATGCATTGTTTAAAATAATGTTCTAGTTGCAGCATACATCTTGAGATTCTACTCCTGTAAAACCATCTTGCAGCATGAAAATATTAAGAGAGGGTCTTACGTTCTTTTGGAAAACACTTCTCGTGACAAATAATTCACTAAACAAACTCAACTAAGAGGAAAAAAAGAATTGAATTATTAACCAATTTATTTTGCAAGGATTTTACAAAGGCAAATTTCTTGGGCTCTTGAGCAAATAAATATTTTCTAATTGGGAGCGGCAAAGTGTAATTATAGATGATAGATGGCATTAGTCACAGTGAGCCTTAGACCTTGTTTGACATGACAAAGTGTAAGACAACTAATTCACGGGCACTTATCTTGCAGGCTTTTGCTTTCACAAACCGGCAGCTCATCATGATAACAGTAATATTGGCATTGCTCAAGGTGGGCTTGTTTGTAAAAGTGATGCTAATTTTATGAAGATGCAGCTCAGAATAAATAAGACTTCCATAGTGGGGAACACTTTATAGAGAAATAAAGCATGAACAGATAAGTGATGATTCAGACATTAAATACCGAATACAACTACACACTTCATTGCATGTTGAATATTTGAACCATAGGCTGTAACTGTGACGCCAAGATTAACTTTTCTAATCTCGGTGCACAAAGTGGAAGCTGAAGGAATCAAGATAATATGTTTAACTCAGCTTTTAGTAACATAGAGGAAACTTGCCTTCATCGACATATTTTAACCTTTCCTCTACTAGAGCCATTTATGTGTTTTTGCGCACATGTAAAAAAAAAATATTTTAGGACCAAAGATTTGTTAAAAATCTTTAAAAAATAAATGTTTTATAAAAAGCAGAGACCCTGGAGAATAAAATATTGGTAACCACACTTTTTTTTTATATAAAAGTAATAGTGTAGTGCTAATGTCTTTATAAAATAACTAATAAGTCCACATGACATCAAGACAGGATAAACGTGATAATTCCAGAAGAATCGAACCCCAAAAAAAGGTGCTCAGATCCAAGATAAAAACTATATGTCTCCTTTAAGCTGAAGACTGTGTAAAAGAAAGCCGCCACCATGAGGGGTTAAATAGCCTCTTACCAGAAGACTATGATCCTTATTACAGGGATCATAGACAGCACAGATCAGACTATTGTAGACATCACGGAGAGACCTCTCAGCTTCCCACTTGATCGATATGCCTGGCATCCCTCTCACAGATCTTCAGGATATGTGAAAAACAATCAAACACTTCTTATGGTGTAGTATAGTCAGACAAGTTTATTTATAGCATAAAGTGGCTACTTACATTTAGCCGAGAGATACAGGGAAAGTCATATTAGGTCCCAATCGCTGGCATGTAGATTGGTTTCTAACCAGAACAATGGCCGCCGCGTCCCCCGTCCGTAGTTGCGTGTCGTGCCGAAGGCTCCTCCTATGTGTTTCGTCACACGTTTGACATCGTCAGGGGGTGTGGCGTAGTGGCATGGACAATCTATTTATGTACTAAGGAGCGGGCGGAGCTCATCACTGCGTTCCGGAACTGGGAAGTATGCTACCAAGCGTTCCAACCACCGGAAGCTACCGATAAAGGGGTTATTTAATACAATACTGTCAAACACTCAAGGATCAGTAGAAATTTCCCCTTATACTGTATATTTAAAAAGCCAAATGTTTCCTATTGGCGATCATAGGAAATCCAAGAGGATATCATTTTGCTCAATAATTAATTTCACACAACCACCAGTGGACAGCGAGAAGCAGCGCCACCCAGTGGCCAGAAACCAAACTACTAAAGGGAAATATAACAAATCTCCTGCATCTCATATATATTAAAACAATACACATATCATAAACTAATACGAATATGATATGCATAAAATTTAAGCACTAAAATGAATAAAGCTAAAACAGGTGACAGAATACAAAATATTACAAATAACAAAAGTTAAATAGGAAAAAAGTAAGAAACAGAATTTAAAAAGACACCCAGCATTTCTATGGATGGAACTCAGATATTCAAAACAGTTTATTGCTATTATCAGAGGTCTCCCTAAAAATGAACTTTTAAAGACTCAAATTACCAGGATAAATTAAGAATTATTGATAAATGAATTGAGATCCCACTCAATATTCAGCCCTTGGGGAGCATAAGACTTGATTTTGTAAATCCAATTTGTCTTGAGTTTGGAAACTTCCCTAGTCATGTTGCTACCCCTCCAATTTCCAGAGAATTTGTCAATTCCCAGGGTAGCGGTACCATTAGGGTTCCTCCTGTGACAAAGATCGTAATGTCTTGACACACTGTGCTTCGGGAAGCCTTTAAAGATATTAGCAACGTGTTCTTTTAGCCTTATGTGTAACATCCGGATAGTACAGCCCACATACTCGAGACCACATGGGCATCTGATAAGATAAACCACATACTTCGTGGTACAAGAGATGAAAGGTTTAATAGCATAATCCTGTTGGGTCACGTTGGAATGAAAAGATTCAACCCTTCTATCCTTATTTCTTTTCAATTTGCAGATGGCACATTTTTTACAAGGAAAAAATCCTCTCTATTTTGAAAAAAGGAAACTGTTTTAGGAGGATCCACTATGTTGGGGGCCACCTGTAATCTAAGAGGGGGAACACCCCTGAATACCACTGAGGGTGTATCAGGGAGAAGAGGGCCCAACAGGCCATCATTCCGCAACACGTGCCAATGTTTGCGTATAATTTTTTAACAGAAAAATGTTGCAAAGGATACGAAGAAAAAAAAACGTATGTTAGAAGGTGTTATTAATTTCACGTGTCCTAGGTTGCAACAACTCATCTCTGTTTCGTTGGTCAGCCCGGACCAAAGCTTTCTCAAGCTCCTCCTCCTTATAACCCTTCTCAAGAAACTTAATCTTGAGGGAAGAGGCTTCCTGAAGGAAATCTGTCCTATTCGAACAATTTAATTTCAATCTAAGAAATTGACTGACAGGAACGGATCTCAACCATGCCGCATGATGGCAACTGGCAACAGGTGTTGATGAATCTGTTCCTGTCAGTCTCCTTAAAGAACGTGGACGTCACAATTTTACCATCCACCACCCTAATTCTCAGATCCAAAAAGTAGATCTCTGTTCTACTATATTCGTGTTGTAACTCAATTCCTCTATTGTTGGTGTTAAGTGTGGCCATAAATTCATCAAGGGAGTCGAAATCTCCATCCCATAGGAGGAGGATGTCATCGATATACCTCCGCCACAGTACAACCTCTGGCCTTGGTCTCGATGACATCCTCCTCCCACTTGGCCATAAAAAGATTAGCCATACTGGGCGCAAACTTTGTGCCCATGTCCACACCCCTATTTTGCCTATAATAGGTACCACCGAACCAAAAATAATTGTGCCCCATTGTATAATCAAGGAGAGAAAGAATAAACTGGCTTTGAAAACTTAATAAAGAGCCCTGTTCCAGATAATGCGAAACCGCTTCCCTCCCATGATGATGGGAGATTATAGTGTATAGGGATGAAACATCCGCGGTAACCAGGACATAGCTCTCTTTCCATTCAATATTCTTAAGTTCTTTAATAACTTGCATTGAATCTCTCAAAAAGGAAGGGGTCTTGGTAACCAAAGGTTGTAAGAAAAAATCTATATACTTACCCACCCGGGAAGTGACCGAATTTATCCCACTTATAATCGGGCTCCCGGGTGGGTGTACCGGGTCTTTGTGGACCTTTGGTAGGTAATAGATAATGGGTATTCTTGGGGCAGATGGTATCAAGAAAGCTCTCTCCTTCTTAGTGAGGAGCTTTCTCTGAAATTCACTATCTACCAAGGTCACTAATTATTTTTTGTATGCTGCAGTAGGGTTAGTATTAGGGACATATGTTTCTCAATCGAACAAGAGTCTATTCATTTCAGTGTTATATGAAGTGGTGTCCAAGATAACGATACCACCTCCCTTATCTGCAGGTCTCACTATTATGTCCTTACGTTCTCTGAGTAGCTTCATCCCTTGATTAAACATATAATTGTTTTGAGGTTTTTTGATGGATAATTGATCCAGATCCTTAGCCACCAAATCCCTAAAACCTGAGAGGGAAGGGGCCAAGGGTCCTGGTGGATTAAAGAGCGAAGCATTAGAAAAGGGGGTGTTTTTCACTCCCATAGAATATTCAGTTCTTGGACAAATGGGATTGGTTAATAAATATCTCTTTATGTTCATTTTCCGGACATATTTTTGCAAATCGACAAAAGTCTCAAATTTGTTAAGAGGCCTGGGGGGGGGGGCAAACTTAAGCCCGTGATTGAGGACATATTTTTCCTCATTTGAAAGATTGGCAGAGCTTAAATTGAAAAGTCCCTCATCTCTTAAAATCACCTTCTTTTTGTTGCGGACCCTCCTCCCCCATCGGGTCCCTCTCTTCCATCCTTTAATCTTTTTGTCCTTGGTGTGCCCCCGTAAAAAATGTTTTTATTGTGGGTCCTCTGTTCATTATATTGACCAAAATTATTAAATTATTTGATTGGGAGTAATGGTGATACTCTTGGTATTGTTAAACAATATTAGCTCAAAATTTTATCAACAGCAACTTTTCTGTACAAAATATGCGAAAGTTATTTTTATTGCACACAAATGCAAAATATTACCCAATTTTTTGTTAAAATAAAAAAGAATAGTTTGTGCCAAGTAACTAGATACCCACCATGTCAAGCCTTAAAATTGTACCTGCCTGTGAAATGCACAACTTTTTTAATGGGCCGTGCTTTAAATCCCTTACACATCATCAGTTTAGAGTTAAAGGATAAGTTCACCTTTCAAAGAAAAATAATAAATGCACATATTTTTGTAGGAAACAAAAATGTGCATTTATTAGATTTTCCTGCAGGAGCCGGGAAAGCATTGCACCTGTGGATCAGGGGTGCAATGGTCAAGAGGGCCAGTATTCCCTGTAGCTTTCTGCCCGTAATTTCATACCAGCTGCCTGTTGAAAGCTGCAGGGCTTGTGAATGAACTACGAGAGCTCTCATCAGCACCCTTGCAGTTCATTCAGGACGTCTGTTCAAGCTGTCAGCCGTTGTGGATGAAGGTACTTGTAGTTAATTCATTCAGAGGAAATGTATGGTATGTGGACACAGCCCCACATGGCCGTGCTGTCTTCAAATTGTGACACCGGGTGCAGGGAGAAGATCCCCCACCCACAGTCAAACCAGGGGGGGGGGGTGAGTGGTGTAGCATGTTTCAAAGGGTGAACTTAGCCTTTCGCCATGAACCATAGCCCTAGAATTATTGCTCTTTGGTGTGTGCGGCAAAAATGAGACAGACTGGGGAAAGGGGCTACCCAACTTAACCCTTTAATACCTGGAGGTGCCAGCAGGGCCGGGACAAGGGGTGGGCAGGAGGGGAAGCCTGCCCTGCGCACAATGGTTTATTGCAGGGATGGGGGCACCCTGACCCTAAAGGAGGGGGGGGGCAGTTTGGCATCTTTGCCCTGGGTGCTGGATGGCCTTTTCACGGCACTGGGTGCCAGTTAAAGACACAGTATAACAGTCAGTTCAGAATAAAGCATCGGAACAGTCAAGTACACATAATGCAGTAAAACAATATTAGGCATCTGTCTACAAGTAGGCAACTGACAGCCTCAGCAGTTTCCTTTTGAGACTATGTAGAGAGGTGTGTATCCTTTCCTAAACTCAGGTCTCAGATTACACTCAGCTACTTGCTCTATGCTGTGCAGGGTGTGAAATCAGATCCACACCCCCCTGCCTGCTGGAGCTCAGAAAAAAACATTTTATCTGTGTGTTTTAGAAGCCTCTAGAGGCCAAAGGGCTGCAGATAAACGTGTACAACTTTTGTGGGAGAATTTTTTTTCCTCTGAGGCTTGTCACTTCAGCGGGTATACAGTATGTAAGAGCTTACAACGACTTTAAAAGTTTTCAACAGAGGTCAGGCCTCTGCACTGGCCACTCCAGGTCCTCCACACCAAATTCATTAAACCATGTCTTTATGGACCTTCCTTTGTGCACAGGATACAGGAATTCTGGAAAAAAACTGTTGCAAAAAGCAGTCTAAGATGGCTTTGTGTGCTGTTTGTCACAAATCTGGGTACCGAGGACAAGGTGTGAAATATCACCTTCTGTCTTCTGTTCTTAAAAATGGGCCAGCATGCTGACAAATATCACACAAAGTTTCCCAATCTGAACACAGAATGCAACTGGAAACAAAATGCACACACAAATATCCAAGCTGCCACCAATTCCAACTTACAGGCTTGTGTGAAATTTTGCTCCTGACACCTCCAAGTCAGTGTGCTCAATCAGACTGGCGCACAGGCTTTCTCCGTTCAGGGTAAAAATGTAGCGCAAATAAAAAACAATAAATATTTATACAAACAAAATAGTGTGCAAATAGTCTATTTCATAGCATGTGCATCAAATGAAAGTCCATACAATTTCTATCACCCAAGAAAAGTTTGATCACATACAGTGCCTTGCGAAAGTATTCAGCCCTCTTGAACTTTTCGACCTTTTGCCACATTTCAGGCTTCAAACATAAAGATATAAAACTGTAATTTTTTGTGAAGAATCAACAACAAGTGGGACACAATCATGAAGTGGAACAAAATGTATTGGATATTTCAAACTTTTTTAACAAATAAAAAACTGAAAAATTGGGCTTGCAAAATTATTCAGCCCCCTGCGATTACAGCTGTAAGTCGCTTGGGGTATGTCTCTATCAGTTTTGCACATCGAGAGACTGAAATTTTTGCCCATTCCTCCTTGCAAAACAGCTCGAGCTCAGTGAGGTTGGATGGAGAGCGTTTTGTGAACAGCAGTTTTCAGTTCTTTCCACAGATTCTCTATTGGATTCAGGTCTGGACTTTGACTTGGCCATTCTAGCACCTGGATATGTTTATTTGTGAACCATTCCATTGTAGATTTTTCTTTATGTTTTGGATCATTGTCTTGTTGGAAGACAAATCTCCCTCCCAGTCTCAGGTCTTTTGCAGACTCCATCAGGTTTTCTTCCAGAATGGTCCTGTATTTGGCTCCATCCATCTTCCCATCAATTTTAACCATCTTCCCTGTCCCTGCTGAAGAAAAGCAGGCCCAAACCATGATGCTGCCACCACCCTGTTTGACAGTGGGGATGGTGTGTTCAGGGTGATGAGCTGTGTTGCTTTTACATCAAACATAAAGTTTTGCATTGTTGCCAAAAAGTTAGATTTTGGTTTCATCTGACCAGGGCACCTTCTTCCACATGTTTGGTGTGTCTCCCAGGGGGCTTGTGGCAAACTTTAAACAACACTTTTTATGGATATCTTTAAGAAATGGCTTTCTTCTTGCCACTCTTCCATAAAGTCCAATTAGTCGTTTAGGTCAACATTGGATCATTCAGAGATCCTCACTGAACTTCCGGAGAGAGTTTGCTGCCTTGAAAGTAAAGGGGCTGAATAATTTTGCACGCCCAATTTTTCAGTTTTTTATTTGTTAACAAAGTTTGAAATATCCAATAAATTTAGTTCCACTTCATGATTGTTGTTGATTCTTCACAAAAAATTACTGTTTTATGTCTTTATGTTTGAAGCCTGAAATGTGGCAAAAGGTCGCAAAGTTCAAAGGGGCCGAAGGCACTGTAGGAGGTTCCTCCAAACAGGAACAGAAAATAATGACATCTACAACGTTCCACCAAACAGGAAATTATGACATCTAAGATGGTGGAGGAACAAGGAGTTCCAGGAGTAGGCTACATATATACTGCCACTTACTTGCATGTTGGAGACTCCAGAGGACACACGAGACAAACAAGGTTTTATGCACCGCACATCACTGCAAGACCCTGTGGATATGTGAAATGAGAGCCTCAGCCCAGGTTCCAGCCAAGCCATGTCCCTAATGCATTTCACTCCACCCAGAGCTTAATCATGAGAATGCACGCTTGTGTGAAACGTGTGGCGCTTTGTGCGTGAGCTCAAGCCACCGTATTGGAATACCATATTTTGTGAAGTGGTGGCTAATGATGTAAGTGCTGAGTGGTTTGCTTTTGTTTGCACCAGCTGGTTAATTGTACAGTGCTGCAGTTTCATTTTGTTTGGGTGAGAATTTGAGGAATAAGGAGCAATTATTTTTAACTATACTACACTATGGTCCCTTAACATTGGTGCGTTATTTGAGCTTTATTTTGTGCAGCTCCGTATCTGACACCATTTGGCCCTTGTGGGGGAGGTGAGGAAGCAGGAGCTGCCATAAAGGGGACATCATATATTCTCAACTGGTGTGATAGTGGGCAGCAATATCTTTGGTGAGTTTGTATTCTGTCTGGTGATCGGTGGAACACTTTTTTGAGGTGGATGTCTTTTGATCATGGTGGAAGATCTCACAAATATATGTGTCTGTTGTGGTCGTACCCACATTTATATTTGGTGAGCAGTGTGTGTAACTAGTATATTCACCATTGATTTAAATACTACACTATGGACCCCTTTTGTTCCTCTGGTATGTAAACCTTATCTAAACAGCAATCTGATACACTTGCGGTGGAGCCAAAGTTTTGGAGAAGCTGGACAGAAGCTGGAGCAGATTTAAAGGGGAACCCCATTTTTTACTGACGTGATTTTTTGCTGCCTGTAGTTTAAGCAGTTTTTTTTTTTTTTTTTTTCACTTTGATGGGTGATTGAAGTTTTATGGACCTTCTTTTGATTCACATGTTATGAACTTATGATGAATAAGGAAATACATTGATGTTGACTTGGAAAGAGTCTATTTGCACCGTATTTTGTTTGTATGAATATTTATCATTTTTTGGAGCTACATTTTCACCCTGAACATTCTTTTGGGTTTTGCATGTCAAACCTTGATATTCGTTGCCTAGTTATTGAAATCCCTTCTTTTATTTTGAACACAGTCTTTCACTGACCACATAATCCAGATTTCCGAGTGCCCACTCTTGGCTGGATCATTACACTGTAGCATTTATAGTAGCCTTTACTGGAAACACCTGAACTCACTGGGAGAGGTGCTCACATACTTTTACCCACATATTGCATGCTTAGCTAAAAAAGAAAAAAATAATAACTTTTCAATCTGTATAAATATGCTTTTTTTAGAGAATATATTGGGATAGAAAATGAAAAGATTCAGTGAACTAGTTCTGTTTTCTTGTCAAATACCTCTTTTCACACTCCCAGGAAATGAATGTTGAAGAGCTGTGCTGGAGACGAGGAAATAATATGAGATAACAGTACTGTGAAGCTGTTATATGTCCCCAAGAAATCAATTATTCAATGGCCAGAATGCTGATAGAAATTCAGTATTCAGGTTAAGTAGTTGTTTCTTCAGTTAAGTTAAACTGATTTTGCTTTGTATGTAAATAAAAAATGTAGCTGACAAGTAAAAAGACCGCAGATGTTTTTCCTACAGTGTCTGAAAATGAAGGTTATTTGGAAATGCTGAATAACAGACCCACCGCACAGCGCATGATATTAGAAAATGTGCCCTTCTTTTATTTGTGTTCCAGATCCTGTATAACCTCAGCTGCAAAAGACATTTTCTTCGTATGCTGGAACTTTAGTAAAGGGAACCTGAACAGAGAAACTATAAGAACAGTAATTTGTCATCTCTTGAGAAAATTCTAGTTCCTTGGCTATCATATTGACCCTGTGGTTACAGAACTGTGTGGGTCACTTGTCTGGAACAAGAATAAAGTTTAGAATCTCAGACTTCACCCTGACTTTCTTACCTGCGTGCTTGTTCCAAACCAGTGATTTAACATACTGGGAACTAGTAATGGTTGAAGGAAATCAGCAACGGAAGTTTCCACGTTTCCTTCAGTATGGTTATGGTCAAAATGTAAAATCATAAGTTCATTACTACATTGTATTTCAATTTTTCCTAGCCTACTCATATTATTCTGAATCATCTTGATGTTTGTGAACTTACTTTGTGAAGATCCCCACCCATTTACAGTATTTCTATGTAGCAATATTTCCAGACATTGGGCCTGATGTGGGTCTGCCATTGTTACCGGAAACACTTCCAACAAATTTAAGTGGAAAACCCAAGTGTGAGAACTGAGACAATGACCATTCCGGCATCTTTGGTTTGTGTTTATTTTATAATGGGGATGGGAGATTGGAATGAGTGGGATACTCCTCTGGCTCAACTAGGTTTAACTGGGACACTTTGTAGAAAATGCCGGTTAGCACTGTCCTGACGCCAGCTGAATGCCGACCAATGCTTCCTGGCGCTTTAAGTACTGTTCTGCTGAAAGTGCTGAACCTTGGATTTTAACTCCTTGGATAACTCAGAAGATCCAGGACTGTAATGATCCTTGACTCTTGACACTCTGTCTAGCTCAAAAGTCCTGTGTATGACTCCCTCCAGCCCTTCACTGACTGAGGTAGTTCCTTGTAACTGCTTGTACTGCTGCAACTCTTAACACTGCACACTTAACTCTTCAGGGCCCAACTGCTGGCACCCCCTCTACACTTCCAGGGTCCTCTCTCTAGGCAACCCCCCCTTGACACTTCAGGGTCCTTTCACAAGGCAACCCCCTTGACACTTGCAGGCTCCAGGATCCCTGGGACCTTCACCGGAGTGGTCCCCTCTACACTAGGCAGACCCCAGGGGCAGTTCACAGTACTCACGACCTTGGAAGGCTTTCCTGGAACTTAACCCCTCTTTCTCCACTGCAGCTCAGCTCTCTCTTCTGGATACTCAGGCAGCCACCCAAGAAACCCGATCCTTCTGACAGGAGGAGAGACAGCTGTACTCTCTCTCCTGGGACTCTGCTTCCCACCAAAGACGCTGCGTCATGCACTCCCTTCAAACTTATACCAACTCCCATCTGCATTTCTGGGGTAAATACAAGCCTGGGTGTGCCATTGGCTGGATTTCCTCCACTGCCCAATGAGAGCCCTCTCATTGAGCACAGTGGGGAGACTCCCTAGTCTCAACAGCCACACCTGGGAACCATGACAACCTGACTGAAAATCATGGCCCTGCTGTTAAGCAGACAAGGCCCACTATACTTTGCCTAGCACTTACCTTGTAGGGAGCTACATCTATAAATTCTGTAAGGGCTCATGCACACTGTATCTCAGTCCCCTAACAAGGTCATCTAGAGCCTAGGACGAACATGCCAAACTGCCCCCCTCTACCCCCCCCCCCCCCCCCCAAGATGTATGAGCATTGTGTCAGCAAAAATCCCCCCCACATAAACACAGAGAACTAATCTGCACGATTACCCCCTTAGCATAAATCCCCCCCCCCCTCCAAGTACAAATCCGCCCCCCCCCTGCTGAAATACCCCCTCCCGGATAAATCTCCCCCAACTCCCCTTAGCTCAAATGCACTCCCACCCCCAAAATAAAATGTGCCCCTACTAGCACAAATCCTCTACACCTAAAATGTGGCCTCTTTATACACATCTTCTCTCCCCAACTTCAAATTTTCCCCTCCCAGCACAAATTCCCTCCAAATCCCCCTTCTAGCACAAACCTTCTTCCCCCATCCCCCTTTCTAACACAAATGCCCCTAAATCACCACTCCCCCCCCCCCAATTCCCTCTCCTAGAACAATAGTTACCTCCTGCTCCCCCAAATTCCCTCCCAATCTCCTTGTGGTGCCCCCTCACGTCACATAATACCTTAGTGCCCAGGGCAGCCGCTCCTTCTGCCCACCCCTTTTCCCGGCCCTGCTGTATCTCAAAGGAGCTGCTCCTACAGGCTTTTGAGCTTTTTTGAGCTCTATTTTTTTATGCATGGAAACTCCCTTCTATGCTAGCCAATGTGTCCTGCACACTATGGCTTTTTTCATGAGTTTACAGGCATATGCTCTTACAGGCAGCCAAAAAACCCCACCAAACTTACTTTTTGAGAGGAGCTTTCGACCAGAAAGACACCTAAGGCTTCATGTACATGGGACGTTTGAAAACCTACGGTTAAAAATGTCAGTTTTGCCGCGTTTACATGCCACGTTTTTGCTCGTTTAGTGGCGTTTACATTTAGAAGCATTTTTACATTGTAAAATGTTCAGAAATGTATCCCATTGAAAACACCTATAAACGAAATGCTTATAAATGTGAGTTACTACATTTACACGTGTTTGCACACAGTTACAAGCATTTGACATTTCAAATGCCAAAAAACTTTTGTCCTGAACGCAATTTTTTGCTTTTAAAAGTTATGTATTCCTTAACCCCTAAGCCCCAAGCACACACAAAAATGTGGCCTCTCGGCGGGTGTGCCTTGGCGCCGAGTGGCCGCATATTCTTTTGTGCAATAGCACCGATAGAGCTGTTTTGAGAGCCCGCTCCCTGCATGCTCACAGCACAGCTACCGGTGGCTAACAGAGATTTCCGATCATGTGACCGCCGTGAGAACCAATCATGGCGGTCACATCACATGACCATAAGCTCTGCCCCGCCTTGCCCCAGGCATTCTAAATCCCTTAAAGGGCGATGGAGGGGGGGGGGGGCTTTTATTTTACCATCCAAGGTCACAGGTTGGGAAGAGAGAGGAGACCAAGGTATGTTGCTTAACTGCAGAAGAAAAGCTTCAGGTCACTAATCTGTATGTGCTGTCTGATGGCTGTAAAAAATATCTGGACTAGCTAGGTGGAAATACAAACTTCCTGGCAGGTAAAAGGCTTCACACACATGTAATTAAATTGCCTGGAATTGTAATTTGATAAATATTTTCAAAGTTTGTTAATGTTTTTTTTAATAGAGGTCAGCTTTAAAAACTAAGCCCCTTGTTTTTTAATGTGAACTGTTAAGACAGGGTCAATCTCTTTTGTTGCAGGCTGGCTGGTAGGTAAGCTGAGAATTTTTGTTTGTTTTTGACATACGTTGGCCTTCCATGTGCTCCTTGGTGCAAAGGCTAGTTATAGGTTAGGGTGGCTGCCATTTGTTTGTACAGTTGGGGAATTGGTGCGGGGAAATACTTTCAGCTCCCATTGTGCTGGGTGTCCAGTGCGTCCCTGCACTGTTAACCACTTGATCTCCAGGAGATTTACCCCCCTTCATGACCAGCCCATTTTTTGCAATACGGCACTGCCTTACTATAATTGACATGCAACATTGTACCCAAAAACTATTTTTGTCCTTTTTATTTCTCACAAATGGAGCATTCTTTTGGTGGTATTTGATCACCTCTGCAGTTTTTTTTTTTTGTGCTATAAACAAAAAAAGACCAATAATTTTGAGAAAAAAAAATATATTTTTTACTTTCTGCTATAAAACATACCCAATAAAAATGTAAAAAATCTAATTTCTATATCAGTTTAGGCCAAATGTATTTTGCTACATATTTTTGGTAAAAAAAGAATCCCAATAAGCTTATATTGATTGGTTTGTGCAAACGTTATAGCATCTACAAACTATGGGATATTATTTTTATTTTTTACTAGTAATGGTGGCAATCAGCAACTTATAGTGGGACTGCGATATTGCGGTGGACAAGTGAGACAGCTAACTGACACTTTTGGCACTTTTTGGGGACCAATGACACTAATATAGGGATCAGTGCTAACAAATATGCACTTTCACTGTACTAATGACACTGGCTGGCAAGGGGTTACCATCAGGGGCGACTAATGGGTTAACTGTGTGCCTAGGTTGTGCTTACTCACTGTGGGGGGAGGTTCTTTGACTAAGGGAAGGCAAAGATCCATGTTCCTGCTTTCCAGGATCAATACCTTCCCTTCTGACAGAATGACAATCTGCCTTGTTTACATAGGCAGATTGTCGAGCTGCCTGTGTCCAGAGTAATCAGTGGGTGCTGGCGGACATCAAGTCTGATCACAGTGGGAGCGGGTCGCTGGCGGAGCGTGTGCATGCCCCAGACCCAGTTGTGTCAGAGCACATACTAGGCACATGATCTGGCACAGAGCAGAAGCCCTGTCATGGTAAATGTATGGTGGGCGGTCTGCAAGTGGTTAACCGGTTCCCGACCGCCCACCGCCTTTTTACTGTGGCAGTGCGGCTCTCCTGGGCGAACCAACGTAGAGCTACGTTGGTCACGCGCCTGCAGCTAGGGGGCGAGCGCGCGCCGCCGGCAGCGTGCTCCCACTCTCACTCGACAGCGGGGATGCAGATGCATGGGGCCGGCAGCTCTGATTGCCGCTTGACACCCGCGATCACTCCCCGCTGAGAGAGAAGAACGGTCAGCTGTTGTATACACAGCCGACTGTTCTTCTCTCTGGAATGATCACAGAGTGCCTGTGATTATGCTATATAGGAACACAGGTCTCTGTGATCATTTCACAAGCCACGCACCCCCCCCCCCCCACAGTTAGAAACACTCCCCTAGGTACACATTTAACCCCTTGATCACTTACTGTGTTAACCCTTTCCCTGCCAGTGTCATTATTACAGTAACAGTGTATATTTTTAGCACTGATTACTGTAGTAATGTCACTGGTCCCTCCAAAAGTGTCAAAAATGTCGGGGTCCGATCTGTCACAATGTTGCAGTCCCGCAAAAAATCGCAGATCGCCACCATTACTAGTAAAAAAAAGAAAACAATAAAAATGACATAAATCTTTCCGGTAGTTAGTAGATGCGATAACTTTTAAACCAATTAAAATATGCTTATTGCAATTTTTTTTACCAAAAATATGTAGCAGAAAACATATTGGCCTAAAATGTTTAAAAAAATTAATTTTAAATATTTTTTTTTTGGAATGTTATATAGCAGAATGTGAAAAATTTTGTTTGTTTTTTTTTGTTTTTTCAGAATTGTCGCTCTCTTTTTGTTTATAGTGCAAAAAATAAAAATCGCACAGGTTATCAAATTCCACCAAAAGAAAGCTCTATTTGTGGGAAAAAAGGACATCAATTTTATTTGGGTACAGTGTCGCACGACCGCGCAATTGTCCATTGAAGTAACGCAGTGCCGTATCGCAAAATATGGCCTGGTCATTAAGGGGGAAAATCTTCCGGTCCAGAAGTGGTTAAGGAGGGATGGGTTCCCTCCAGGCATACCCGCCCTTAATCTATCTATTTCTATATATTTGCTCCAACTTGGGAAACTCTCAAAATGATAGAGTTAGGACTGCAGTACACTGGGGTATGTGCAACCTATGCATTTATTTGCAAATGTGTGCAAACTAAACCCCTTGTTTTTAAGGTGAACTGTTAGACAGACTAAATAGCATGAAGCAGTAACTGTTTTCTTTATTCACAGAAGGATAAAGGATCTTTGTTACCTGAAGTTGAATTTTAATAACAGGTCTTCAGCTAAGATAGGGGTTTAATACCATAGCTCCCAAACTTCCCTGATTTTGAGGGAGTGTCCCTGATTTGGAACAAAGTCCCTCTGTCCCTTTTTCCTCATTTGTCCCTCATTTTGGTCTTCTCTATATAGTTGTATATAAAATGCTTTCATTCAGTTTTGAAATTGCTACATTTTTACATTTCAAAAGCCAATATTAACAAATAGTAGTGGTAAAAAAAAAAAAAAAAAACATTTGTGGGTTTAACTAATCTTTTTTTGTATAATTCTCCCTTAAGGGGGCGTCTGGGGGTGTCCTATGCCTACATACTTTTGCTAATATGACCTAGGCGTCCCTTGTTGCCATCTCAAAAAGGTGGGAGGTATGTAAGACATTGTGCCTATTGTCACATAAAACAAGAAGAACCTACATGGCAAACCTTGTAGACCCCAGCAGAACAAAATAAAATCAATTTAGGTTCACTTTTAATAATTTAGAAGGTTAGGTGAAGAATTAGAATATGCATAAACATACCTGTTAACAGGAAGATCTGGTGGTGTTTCAGTTCTGGATCACATGGCCCAGTGCCTTTACTTTGACTGATGACCCTACTTATATGGGTACCAATTATACAGAGCTGCTACAGGCCAAGGGGCCTAATGCTGTTTTACTTTACATTACCCAGAGCCTAAACAAAACAGGGTGGCTAATTTTAATACCCCTTTACAACTCTTGTTTAAAGTAAGTCTAAATACATTTCCTAACGATACTTTGCAGCATTACACAATATTTAACTTAACATGATTGAATCATAAACCCATTACCAGTTATATATGGAGCTTTTACCTGTGATATCACCATTCTCTGAGCATTTATACCTGCAGATGTGCTAATTGCATGCCTCATATTTGCTTTTCATATGTGACCTGTTAATCAAATATGCCACGCTTGGATAACATTCATTTTGAAGTGATATCTGAAAATGGCAAAACGCTACACTATATAAGAAAAGCAATTTAATGAAATACATACTGTTTTTTTTTATAGGTTCAGAACTAAAAAAAACATTTAAAAGTTTTCATTTTTTACTCTGATTAATATGGCATATGAATAATTGTATCATTCATACTTACATTTACAGTGAGCACATGAAGCTCATTTTCACGTGTTTGTCTGTGCTTAAATGTTTTGTTGTTTACAGAGCCCAATATCTCAAGTGTAACATAATAAATATATTTAACCCTTTTACTGCCAGGTCCGTACGGCATACGGACTTACAGAATTGCTTGCAGCTGGGCAGGTCTGTACGCCATACGGACCTCACATTCCTCACGTTCTTCCTTGTGTTATAAGCTCATGGTCACTTTATTGACCATTAGTTTATATCATAACTGTTCAGCAGACTCTGCTGAACAAAACTATAGCTCTGATCAGCAAATCACATTCTGCTGATAAGAGCTATTCCCCCAAAAATGCCCCCCCACCACTGCCACCGCAGCTACACTGACATGTGTCCTGGTTTACCCTAAATAACACCACTTTCCCACCTAACTAATCCCTACTGCACCTCTATCTCTCTACACTAACTCATCCACACCCCCCCCCCACCCGATCCTGACCCCCAGTGTGGGAGGCACAGAGAGGAAAAAAAAATCATCTACATAGTGGGGCTGGATTTCTGACCCCCCCCCCTGTAGTGCCCCCCATTGACGATCTCTGGGGACCCCTCCCCGTAGTGCAGCCGGCTGGCTTTCACTCCCCACCTCCTGCCGACGTATGTGCTGCAAAGGAGGTAGACATTATGGAAAAAAATATTTTACATTGGGGGGGGGTAGGGGCGGCACTCTGACCCCCCCTGTAGTGAACCTCCATCGCTCATCTCCCAGGACCCCTCCCCACACCGCAGCTGGCTGGCTTTAAAAATAAATAAGAAAAATCTTAGTAAGGTGCCAGGTGGACAGGCGGTCCATTTTTTTCTATCATATCAGATCCGATTAACGGATGCAGTGGTGGCTGGTACTAAACTTTTGGGGGGGACAGCAAACCCCCCCCAGGTCCACACTCACCATCCATGGCACGGTGCCCCTGCACTCACCCCTCTGTGGCATGGTCCCCCTGCACTCACTCCTCCATGGCATGGTCCCCCCCACACTTACCCCTCCATGGCACAGTCCTCCCGCACTTACCATTCCATGGCAGGGTCCCCCTGCACTCACCCCTCTGTGGCACGCTCCCCCTGCACTAACCCCTCCATGGCACGCTCCCCCCACACTCAGCCCCTCTGCGGCTTCTTTTGCTTTTCTTCCTGGCCAAATCGATCCGCCTTCTGTCCTGATTGGTGGAGAGGAGAAGCCAGAAGACAATAGCAAATATTGATTCGCTATTGTCACAAGTGGGTGGGTTCGGGGTGCAGTGCTCTGCGCCCCAAGCCCACCTTTTTTCAAGCCAATTAGAGCCTCAGGCTCTAATCATGTGGCTGAAAAAAAAACTTATACAAACGTATGCATCTGGTGCCCTGCCTGCATCCCTAACATACAAACTAGGGGGGCGGCGCCCCGCACCCCTAATGGACAGGCCGCTCCTGAACAGATGGAAGATAGGACCACCATCTGTCTGTTCTTTACAGGCAGGATCAGATCAGATAGTGGCGGATGTCAGCGGACATCTCACTGCTGACATCTGCTGCTCTATAGGAGTAAATAGAGAGTCCGATTAGGTCCGCCTGAAAAACTGACAGGTGGACCTGTTTGGACAGCCTGTGTGAAAGGGCCCTAAGGGTAGATTTAGACTAGATCTAAATCGTTCTTGCCTCTGAAGCCCAAGGCTACGCTCCAAAGACTAGTAACAGGCAGTGAGGAAGAGATGCAAATCCTTACCGCCTGTTTTAACCCCATTTTTGCTGACAAACGTGCCACAACTGCATGCATTGCATGCAATTTCAGTGTGTTTGCAGTGCTTCCCTATTTATTTGAATGTGTAGAGTTCGACAGGTGGCATCGCTACAAGTCAGGTCAATTTTGCAACGGGCGTAAACACCCCCGTCCGCTGCCTATTGCAGCTTGTGGGGTACGGTTGGCAAAATGCAGCCCAATCGTGCATTTTTGCAGCCCCACCAAACCATAGGTCTAAACAAAGCCCAAGGCCTTGTTCACGTACTGCATACTACTACAGGGTTAGGTTTAGCTGCAGAGGGATGCACAAGGGTTCCATGCATCCCCATGCAGGCAGTCCCATTCATGTCAATTGAGATGCAGCAGCTGCAAGGACACAACCACTGCTTCCAACTTGACATCCACATGGGTGCATGTCCCTGAACTCACACTGTCTGCGTTTTAGTCCATGCTCCTACACCGGCATGGATGTCAGATCTGTCCTTGGAGCTGCTGCGTCCCAATTGACATGAATAGGACTGTCTTCATAGGAATGCACAGAATACCTGTACATCCCCGTGCAGGTAACCACACCCCTCCATGGGCCTACGTTTCAGCACACCCCACTGAAGGAGGCCTTAGTAGGAATTTACCAGGAATTATGTGTTATATTGTGTTTATGTGTGCAAATAAAGATTTTAGTGTTTTTTTTTTTTTTTTGGTGATTTGATAAGCATTTGTGCAGAAATCCCAGGGTCCTAACAGTTAGTAGCACCTTATTTTTATTCTACTGGTCATGTGCTTTCAGAAAAAAAATATGGTTTGGGGGGTCTTTTACAAACTCTGAAAGCTGTAAGTGAAAAATGAAAACCTCCAGATTTTTAGACAAATTTGTGGGTATGTTCGATGTGACGGTACTAACCGACACAATGTGTGACGGATCACCCTGTCCCTGGATTGTAAACCCCTTCGTGTCATTTTCCTATGAGTTTGGGACATTGCCTTTTATTGCATTTTATGTTCCCTTTATGCATCTTCTGAACAGCTGAATATGGCATGACTCATGGCATTGAGTTAATGTAATGTAATGCTACAGCCCTTCTCCCCCCCACCCCCCCCCCCTCCTGTTTCTGTGTCTAATTGTGTGGATTCACGACACATAGACAATGGTCTGGACTGGAGACACCTCTCCGCAGGGGGGGGGGGGTGTATGGAGAGACTGCCTTTTTACCATAAGCTCATTAGGTTATCTGTAGCCTGTTTCAATGTACAAATGTTCAGTTTCCATTGGTTGTTCCTTGTCCCCTTACCCCCTCTGGCAAGGCTAAGGTGAGTGTCCCATAACTGTGTGTAAAACTGTATGTCTTGGAATTTAATAAACAGTTCTTGCTTAGACTCACAACATAGAGTTTCATTTCATCTTTGTGGGAGAAGGCTATACCAGCTCTATCTCCCTTCGGCTTGGATCGCTAAATCACCAGCTCTGGTAAGAGCGGTTCCTGCTCTACGCTACAGCATCCCTCCCACTAGGGGGAAGAGAACATCTCTGGCGGCGAAACCCCTCTTTCTATGGGGCGGCCGCTACATTCGATTTTCACCATTTTGCAAAAAAGCGCAACTTAAAATTTACAAATTTTTGTTATTTATTAATTTAACACAGGTTAAGCTTTTATATTTAGTATGAATTTAGCAGGCATTTAGAAAAATGTGGTGTGTTTTTATCTGCTAATAATGATTTTAGTGTATTTTTAGCGAAAGTATTGTTTGAAAAACATTTGCACAAATACCACAGGGCATTAAAAATCAGTAGCACCTTCTTTTTATTCTACAGGTCATCATGTGCTTTCATAAAATAGATAGTTTGAGGGGTCTCTTACAAATTCTTAAAGCTGTAAGGGAAAAACGAAAACCTTCAGTTTTGTAGAGAAATTTGGATATTTACATTTTTGCGTACGTCCGATTTTCGCCATTTCGCAAAAAGACGCAATATGAAAATTGCAAATACTTGGTATTTATTAACTCAATACAGGTTAAGCTTTTATATTTAATAGGAATTTAGCAGGGATTTGAAAAATTAGCTGTGTTTTTATCTGCTAATACTGTAAATGGTTTTAATGTATTTTTAGCGAAAATATTGATTTGGTAAACGTTTGTGCAAATATCACGAGGGGAGGGGGGGGGGGGTTAATAAATCAGTAGCACCTTCCTTTTGTTCTACAGGACATGTGCTTTCAGAAAATATAGGGTTTTGGGGGGGGTCTTTTACAAATTCCTAAAGCTGTAAAGGGCAAAAATGAAAACCTTCAGATTTGTAGAGAAATTTGGATATTTACACTTTTGTGTCTGTTCGATTTTCACCATTTCACAAAAAGGCACATTTTAAAAGTGTATTTTTTTTTTAGCAAAAATATTGTTTTGATAAACATTTGTGCAAATATTGTGGGGCCTTAAAAATTAGTAGCACCTTCTTTTTGTTCTCCTGTGCTTTCAGAATATATACGGTTTGGTGGGTCTTTTACAACTTCTAAAAGTAGAAAAAAAAAAGAGCAAAGGAAAAATTGCAAAAATGGTCTGGCCAGCTGAGTTTTAAAGTGGAGTGCAGGGCATGGAAGCGAAAGGGTTAAAGTCTATCTCAAGGATATTAACAACCCATCAAATGCTAATGCGGCAGGGTCCTCTCTCATGAGCTACAGAGAAAGGAAAACTCATGGGAGTGGTGAAGGGGAAGATAACAAGTGGGGAAAATGCCCGGTCCCCAGGGCAGGAAATTTGCTTGGCTAATAGAGGATGATGTGACTTTGATCCTTTACACTATAGGATAAATTAGGAAGAGGTATTTGGAATAAAAACCGAGGTGTAAAGTAATTGATGCACAGTATAATGTTGATTTTTAAAAATTAAAAAGAAATGTACTCAAATCTATTCTGGTTTCCCGTTAAAGTCATATTAAAAGTTTTTTTCTCTTCTTAAAATAAAATGTTACAATTACCCGCTCTGTGCAGCGGTCTCTCTCCTACTCTTTGGTGTTTTGTAACCATTTATTCCCCCTCCAAGTGCCCCTCAGGAAGCTGGGTGCTAAGGGGGCTCCCATGTTCATGTGCTCCCATCGCCAGCAAGTCATACCCCTGCTCCCTCCTCACAGGAGTTTCACTGACAGGCTTCTGCTACCCTCAGTGTTTCTTGTGGGACCAGGATGTGAGAGGAGAGGTGCTACAGCCAGGACAGTGCTAAAGTGGCGAGAGGAGTCAGGTAAATGTTTAGGGACAGGGGGGTAAAACAGGTAGTGGGACATTTTTTACCTTAATGTAGGGAATGCAAATGTTCTAAGTTTAGAACCATTTTAACCCTTTTACTGACACTGGTGTATAGCATTTGTTGGCAGCAGTGGACGACTGTACAGCCACCTGATCGCTTCCATGCACTGCCAGTATGTTCACATCCACCTGCGTACCCAGGACCAGCATGGTGGGTACTGCCAGAGAGAGGGGAGGGAGACCAGAAAACTCCTCTACCTAGTAAGAACCTGGAAGCAATGTGTATTATATAATTTCTGGTTAGGGGAAGAAGCTAATAATCATTAGCTTCAACGCACGAACCCTTAATGTTTCATTAAAAATAACTAGTCATAATAAACCTTTGGTCCCCTATGTGATGAAAAACAAAGTTTATAAAAAAAAGTATAAAACAAAAAAAATTATACAAAGCCTCAAGTTTAGGGTTACAGGATACCAAGGTTTATCACCTTTTTATGGGTGCACACAATTTAGGGTCTTGATATGTTGGGTATCTATTTATCTAGAGCAGCCTCATCTTTTTTATTTTTACCAAAAGTTGTTTAATATATTGCATTTGTGTGCCCTACAATTAACTTTAGATTATTTTATATTAAAATGTAGTGCTTGATCAATCTTTGCACCTTTTTATTCTCCAGGGTATCTGTTTTCATAAAATATATCATGTTTTGAGGGTTTTAAGTAATCATCAGGCCTAAAATGATTTTTTAAAGGTATAGAAAACACACTCACCATCTCATTTTAGGAAACAATGTGATTTTATTTTAGTAGCTATGCAAAATCATTTGCTAGCAGATGTCTTGGTAAAATCTACTACAACTAAACTTAAACATACCTGGGACATAAAACAAATGGTTATTTTTTTATGTGCCATTACCACTATTAGTACTAGGAGGACATATCCTTATTAGGGATGATCGAACGGTTCGGGTCGACCATCGGTTCGACCCGAACATTGACTGTTTGAAATTCGGCCGAATTCCGAACTTTTTGCTGAAAAAGTTCGTAATTCGGCAACCAGAACCGACCAAAATGCAATGGGACAGGAACTGGGCTTTAAAAGCCCGTGATTGGACCAGAACCATCAGTAAAAGCCAATTGAGGGGGCAGGAGGATGCTAGGAATGTGATTGGAGTGACTAGGGGGTCCAGAGGCCAATCAGTAGTGAATACGCCCCCCAGTATATAACATAGCCCCGCTAAATCTTTAGCATTGTAATACAGGGATGTGGAAGAGAGTGGAAGCAGTTCTGTTACTCCTGCTTCAAAAGTGTAATTTAGCTATTATTAGTGTGAGGAAAGGGATATCTAGTGTAGTTAGGGTACTATTTTCCACTATAGTTTGATTCAATAGTCTAGTTTCTGTAGGGAAAGTGTTAAGTGTCAGGGGGACCGTAGTGTAGTGTAGGGTGAAATTACTCTGACTGCTATGGCAGGGTGACCAAACCCTTCCATGTTAGGGTGACCGCCATAGAAAAAAGATTGTTTGTATTAGAATTGCAGTAGAGCAGGATAGTGGCTCCGCTACTTTTACACCTGGACGATTTTGTTGCAGGCGTTTATTGGGCTTTTTTGTGGACATCTTTGGAGGCAGGCATGACATCTGAACTTCTGTGTAGGGGTATATATACACACTCACATACATGTATTTATACACATACACACATATAGGTGTGAAAGTAGCAGAACCCTATGCCTGCGCTAATAAAATTATTTGTAGGCATAGGGTTCCGCTCCTATCACACCTATATGTGTGTATGTGTATAAATACATATAAGTGTGTGTGTATATATACCCCTATATAGAAGTTCAGATGTTATGCCTGCCTCCAAAGACGCCCAAAAAATGCCCAAAAAAAACGCCTGCAACAACACACCTGGGCGTTTTTGTTGCAGGCATTTTTTGGGCATTTTTTGGGCGTCTTTGGAGGCAGGCATAACATCTGAACTTCTGTATAGGGGTATATATACACACACACTTATATGTATTTATACACATACACACATATAGGTGTGATAGGAGCGGAGCCCTATGCCTGCAAATAATTTCATTAGCGCAGGCATAGGGCTCCGCTCCTACCACACCTATATGTGTGTCCACAAAAAAGCCCAATAAACGCCTGCAACAAAAACGGCCGGGTGTGAAAATAGCGGAGCCCTATGCCTGCTCTACTGCAATTCTAATACAAACGATCTTTTTTTTTCTGGTTCTGGACATGCTAAAAGAGCTCTCATTTTTTTTTCAATAATTTTTTCAATAATTGGCTCTCTATCAAAAATTACAATTTTTAAGAACTTTTTTTGTGTGATTAATAGTCCCTGGGGCATGACTCAGAACCCTAGGCACTTTTTAGGGGCATTTATTGGGTTTTAGGGCTTCAAAAATATGTTTTTTGATTACCGAAGTTCGGGTCTCATCGATTTCAATGGGGTTCTGAAATCCGGGCCGAACTTTCGGGAAGTTCGGGTGTTCTGGTTGAACAGAACTTTTCAAAAGTTCGATCATCCCTAATCCTTATAGTGTAACTCCACCCAAGATTAACTTCTCAGATCTAGGTAGAGTGGGACAGGGTTTGAATATCCTTTTCTGTTGTAGTGGAATCTTTCTACAACTTCATATCACCTGTGACAGAGTGAAGATTGTCCTTGCAGCCAAGCTACTGTTCCAATTGGCTTGAGGCCTCTATGTTTCCCTATAGCAATTTCACCAGTAGAGCAGGACACAGAAAACATGTTCCCTCTATAGGATGAAGCTATGGAAAAAAAAGCTGAAAGGATGAGCTCAGCCTATTATTATGGGAATAGAAGGAAGGTATGGAAGGGAACAAATGTGTAGGTCCTGTCATGTTTGTTCTATTTGCTTGGGTAGAGGAGGATTACGGTTGGCTTTTACTGCTATCCAGGGTTCTTTTTATTCACTTACTGCCTTGGTGACAACCCTTTTACTACACAAGAAGTTAAAGCTCAAGTGAACAGTCAGTTTAAATCAGCTGAATACATTTCTGATGCATCAAAACAAAAGGTGTTAAATATCTTACAGTAATTTTCTTTCTAAAGTAGCCACAGTCTGATAAAAAAAAAAAACTGTCCTCTGCCAGCATGCTACGGAGAAGGCCCCCCTCTCTCTGTCTCTCCAACACACCCCCTACTGAGTCAGACTTGTAGCTCTACAATCCTCAAAGCTTGTATCCATCTTGATTGGAAAGTGCTGGCTCTGACTTAGCAGGGGGCATGTAGAACCTCTGCAATGAGACCACTGCTTCCCTACAGAGAGTCCCAATCTGTAGCATGTGGCAGGACACAGGCTTTTCTACTTTTGTTTTTTTTTTAAAGAAAATAAACTAAGAAGACCTTTTGTTCTGATGTACTTGTATTTAGCTGAGCTAAAATTTCAGTTTGGGTTAAAAGAAATAATTGCAATGGGAAATATATAGCTATATAAAGCTAACATGGATTATGGCTTCCCTTACTTTAATAAATAAAAAGCTTTTTATTTATAGACTTATTCTTCACTTTTTGTCTGGTGAAATTGTTATAACTGGAGCAGTAATTGAGGAGAAATCTCTAACGGAGCCCTGGATAGAAGTAAAACCCCAACAAAGGTTCCAATATCCCCCGATCCCCCCACACTCTCTCTATCCAAAAATAAAATGAAACTTTTTTGCTGAACATACATTAAAACCTTACCCCAGCTGACCCAACACAAAGAAATCTGTTTTGTGGAAATCCTAACATTTAATCATTTTGGGTTCCTTATTTAGTACACACTAGAAGAAAAAAACTCTCTTTAATCATATTACCATTATAACTACAGAATGGTTGTGAAATCATTAAGCAAATTATGAGCACAGTTTCTTTCATCTTGTTTTAAGAAATTCACTGTGATCTTTCTCTGTTTGCAGGCAGGAAAGATTCATTTTGGCTACATGTACACAATGAGTATATTTGGTTGCCTGGGAATTCATGCTTTATTAAACCTGATGAGTTTCACAGGTGTCTCACACGGATGTGTTGCCAGTGTCCTGGGTTACTGCCTTCTGCCTCTGGTAATACTGTCTTGCTTTGCCATCATAATTTCACTCCAGTAAGTACCTAGAACCTTAAAATTGTATTTTCTCGTGGATATATTTTACAAGGTGAATGACTGATATACTGTAATTAAGGCGCATAATGTGTTTTAATGGAAAGTACAAAAAATAAAGTAGATAAAACTGTAGACTGCTGACACAGATAACATTAAGGGTTAGGGGAGTTATCATCAAACTATATTATTGGTGTCTCCTTTTATCCTGTTTGGTCAGAACCCACATACACCAGAGATCCTACAACACTTGCAGGGCCTGCTGTTAAAGCCAACCAGAATCTTAGCCCTTGTTCACACCGAATCAGACTTTGAAATCATGCACCTTTACTTAAAATCGTACAATTTCAAAGCTGCAGGTCGGTGCGACTTCAGGTGTGACTTGGCTGACACTTGTGTGACTTCATGCACAGATGTCTATGCAAGTCGCACATGAAATTGCCAAAAATAGTGCAGGAACCTTTTTTAGAATTGGTGCGGCACCGCAAAGTTGGCGTCGAACCAATTTGAACAGTTCTATTGCAGACAATAAGGTGCAACTTGTCATGCGATTTGGACCCGTCAAGTCCCACTGCTGTGAACAGGGGCTTAGAGTAAAACAAAAACATACAGCAAAGAGCCAGTTACAAGTTCTTCCTGAATTTCAGCTGTCTTTAGAAAGCAAAATAATAGCATCATGCTTCCCTGTTGGGTGATATGGAACAAAAAATAACTAGTGAGTGTAGCTGCCCTGAAGTGACACTCACTATTCTATGTCAAGTGATAAAAAAGGTAATAACTGTGGGGGATGAGCTGATGAAGAAAATGAAAGTACAGTTGTTAGGAGGAGGCAGGATAGGCTTCTCTGAAGTGAAAAGTTTTCAGAGATCATGATGATGAGGGAACTAGAGAGCACGAGGTCTTGGGGGGAATGAAGAGAACGATTTGGTTGGTATTTTGGACTAGGTTAGTGATGTAGCTGGGGGCCAAGTTGTGGATGGCTTTGTAAGTTTTATTGCTAGTATTTTGAATTTAATATGTTAGGTGAGTGGCAGCCAATGCAGGGATTGGCAAGAGAGGGGTAGCAGATACTGAGCGGTTTGTAAGGTGGATAAGTCTGGCAGCAGCATTCATAATAGACTGAATAGGGGTAAACTATTGATAGGTAAGCCAATAAGGAGGTTGTTGCAGTAGTCGAGGCAAGAGATAACCAGAGAGTGAATTTGGAGCTTTGCGGTTTCATTGGCTAAGAAGGGATGTAATAGGGAGATGTTGAAGAGGTTGAGGCGGCAAGCTTAGGAGAGTCATTTTATTTGGGCCGAAAAGGAGAGTTCAGAGTCCAGGTCGAAATCTGTACTGACTGACAGAAAATCAGCCGTTGTGTTGACGGCCAACAAAAATTTTATAGCCTGCACCTAACACCCTGGCATGCGGGGATGGGTTGATGGTTGTGCTATTGCTCTTGACAGAGAAGTCAGGGGGGAGGAAATATTATTCTCTTAGAAGGTATGGGGCTCTTCCTCACTTTAGCTTCCCCACAAGGAAAAACAAGCATGGGGATTGGCTTGTGTATCACTCATTTGTCCTGTGCACTAGCAAATAATTCCTTAATGCCTCGTACACACGCATCGATTATTGGCCGGGAATTTTCGGCCAACGTCCGATCGGCCGATTTTCGGCTTGTTAGTATGATGCTTTCGACAACCGACTCCGACTTTTCGGACCGAATAAAATCTGGTGTGCTGGCTATAAAATTTTTGTTGGCCGTCAACACAACGGCTGATTTTCTGTCAGTCAGTACAGATTTCGGCAGACAAAAATCTGATGAGCAAGACTGGGCATGCTCAGAGAAGAAAAAACACACGGAAAGTAAACCAGCACATGACATCACTACTGAAGTTGATTTTTGTTGGCCGAGAAAATTAGTGTGCAGTCTAGGCACATTTCAACCAACACAACACAACTCTGGACAAAAGTCGGCAGATCGGTCGGCCGATAATCGTTGCGTGTGTACGAGGCATAAGAATTTGTGTGTTGCACTCAAGTAAAAACAAAGCCACCCCAGTCTTTGCCACATCAATAAATATTTTTTTTTCTAAATCATTTTGATGCATTTATTCCATGATGGGTCTGTTCCTACTTAAAAAAAGAATTCTGAAATATCCCCAGTGTCCAGTTTCCAAGTGGCTGATTTTTATTACTTAAATAATTCAATAGAGAACATAGCAATTGAGCTACAATGCACAAGGGATACTATAAGTATTGCCATCCATGAGTCAGTGGCTCCGTTTATCCACCTGTGCACCAAACATATAAATATACCAACATGGAAAAGTACACTTTCAATCATCTGCAAAATGCATTCCTTCTTATACAATGTATTTTTTTTTAAATTGTATGATTTGAACTGTTTTCTAGAACACGTTTCAGTCACAGACTTTTGTTGGTACTATGTACAAAAGGTCATGGCAGTGCAAAAAAGTGATGAGTGACCATAATGTTGAAGAATAATCAAAGACAACAGCTGCAATCAGAAGTAGATTATCCATTAAAGTGCAGGAAAGATCAAAACCAGCAGCCTTAGCAGGGAGCACCATCTGTCCTGCTCAACTATGTTTGTGGATAAAATATTTCCTAAGTCCAAGGCAACAAAAAGCTGTGCAATTCCAAACCAACTTAGGAGATGCCAGCATTCTATCTTATCTATCGCTACACAGTAAATAAAACCACTGTGCCAGCTGATCAAAATTTAATAGACTGAGGGTAAAGGATGCCACGATATGTTTTTTTTAATGTCAAGACAGACTTGCTTCACATAAACAAATAAAAGACATTACCAAATCATTTTGTAAAATAGTTGCTGCACTAATGAAAATATGTACACGCATGAAATAATTTTCATGCCTAAGAAATAACATGAAGATTATCTGATCAAGGCTGTCAGTTGTGTTGCTTCAGCCTACTGTTTACCTAGCTCAATTACACAGTATGTTCAATTATTTTTCTTAGCAAGAAAAAATAATTTTTCAAATAACAGTATTGTTTTTTTTTTTTTTTTAACAAGTAGACATCTTTATTGGGCCCCACTCCTCCCCACTACTTCCAACTTTGGCCCTCTCCTCTTCCTGTAACCGAAAATATGTCCAAGCTCTGCTTAAGCCCCGTACACACGCATCGAAAATTGGCCGGGAATTTTCGTTCAACGTCCGATCTGCCGATTTTCAGCTTGTTAGTATGATGCTTCCGACAACCGACTCCGATCTGGTGTGCAGACTATAAAATTTTTGTTGGCCGTCAAAACACGGCCGATTTTCGTGCAGTCAGTACTGATTTAGACAGGGAATAATCTTATGAGCAAGACTAGGCATGCTCAGAGAAGAAAGAACACAAAGAAAGCAAACCAACACATGACATCACTTCTGAAGCAGATTTTTGTTGGGCGAGAAAATTTGTGTGCAGTCTAGGCACATTCCAACCAACAAAACACAACTCTGGACAAAAGACGGACGATCGGTCGGCCGATAATTGTTGTGTGTGTACGGAGCTTTACTCTTACCATGCTTCACTCTTGTGGCCAGCTTCTTCCTCCATTCAGCTCCACTGGTCCTCTACTGGGATGAACAACAGTCAGTGTCATTAAACCCATCAGCTGTATGCTCAGCCTGTTGTTGACACCACCATCTCGGGATTACATTATCAGTCATCCTGGGTTCCCAGGGCTCCCAGTGCTCCAGGACTGAGTGGTGCTCACATATCATGACATGAACACCAGTTTAGTGCAGGAGGAAAGCCCCCACTGCAGCCGAGAAGGAATAGGAAAGACCCATGACATCACTTGACTAACTAGAAGACTGCAGGAAAAACTGCAGGACAAATGTGCACATTTGGCTTTTATTTTTATTTTGTGGGAGAAGTGGCATCAGGAAATGGGTGGGTGGTGTGCTTGAAGACATGGGTGAAGATGCCTGCTGTTTCCTGCTCTCCTAAACTCCCCACTGCACAATAGGCCAATAGGGAGCAAGAAGTGCAAGAAAGTAAAGTGACAATAACAGATTTGCATTTATTACTATTAATTCATTATATTAAGGGATATACATATCATGATATTAAAGTCAATGGTATCTGCAGGTACTCCATAGAGACCCCTCTACACCTGTTCTCATTCCCCCGTTGAGGACAAAGGTGGGAGGAGACATCCAAGTAAATCAGTGTTCTTTAAACTACACCAGGCTGTAAGTACAGTTAAGAAAAATGAAAGAATATATTCAACACTTTGTTTATAACCAATAAAATATTTTGATTTCTTCTGCTAAAATAAAGTTTATTTTAACCACTGCCCTGCCGCAGTTATACTGCTGCAGGGCGGCCCTCCTATGCGAACTGTCGTAGGTATACGTTGGTCGCGCGCCTGCAGCTAGGGGGCGAATGTGCTCCCGCCCCCACTCGGCAGCGGAGATGGCGATGCATGGGGCAGGTGGCTCCGATTGCCGCCTGACACCCACGAACGCTCCACGCTGAGAGAGAAGGACAGGCAGCTGTTGTAAACACAGCCGACCGTTCTTCTTTCTGCAATGATCGCAGAGCGCCCGTGATCCTGCTATATAGGAACACAGGTCTCTGTGATCATTTCACATCCACGCCCTCGACAGTTAGAAACACGCCCCTACGTACACATTTAACCCCTTGATCACTTAATGTGTTAACCCCTTCCCTGCCAGTGTCATTATTACAGGAACAGTGCATATTATTAGCACTGATTACTGTAGTAATGTCACTGGTCCCCCCAAAAGTGTCAAAAATGTCAGTCAGGGGTCCGATCTGTCTGCCGCAATGCCGCAGTCCCGCAAAAATCGCAGATCGCCACCATTACTAGTAAAAAAAAAAAAAAAGCCAATAAAAATTACATAAATCTTTCCCGTAGTTAGTAGACGTGATAACTTTTGTGCAAACCAATCAAAATACACTTATTGCAATTTGTTTTACCAAAAATATGTAGCAGAAAACAAATTGGCCTAGAATGTTAAAAAATGTTGATTTTTACATTTTTTTTCTTGGGAATGTTATATAGCAGAATGTGAAAAATATTGTTTATTTTTTCTCAGAATTGTTGCTCTCTTTTTGTTTATAGCGCAAAAAATAAAAATCGCACAGGTGATCAAATACCCCCAAAAGAAAGCTCTATTTGTGGGAAAAAAAGGACACCAATTTTATTTGGGTACAGCGTTGCATGACCGCGCAATTGTCTGTTAAATTAACGCAGTGCTGAATTGCAAAATATGGCCTGGTCATTAACCACTTGCCTTCTGTGCACTTAAACCCCCTTCCCATCCAGACCAATTTTTAGCTTTCAGCGCTCTCACACTTTGAATGACAATTGCTTGGTCATGCAACACTGAACCCATATGAATTTTTCGTCCTTTTTTTCACACAAATAGAGCTTTCTTTTGGTGGTATTTAATCATCTCTGGGTTTTTTATTTTTTACAAAAAAAAAGAAAAAAGTCAGAAAATTTTGAAAAAAAAAAAAAAAGTTTTTCTTATTTTCTGCGAGTAAATTTTGAAAATAAATACATTTTTCTCCTTCACTGATGTGCGCTGATGAGGCGGCACTGATGGGCACTGATAGGCTGCACTGATGGGCACTGATGAGGTGGCACTTAGGGGCACTGATGAGGTGGCACTGATGAGGAGGTACTAATATGCCGCACTGATGAGCACTAATAGGCGGCACTGATGAGCACTGAGAGGTGGCACTGCTGGGCACTGCTGGGCACTGAGAGGCGGCACTGATGGGCGCTGATAGACGGCACTGATGGGCACTGGCGGGTGGCACTGATGGACACTGACGGGTGGCACTGATGAGCACTGATGGGCGGCACTGATGAGCACTGATAGGCGGCACTGATGAGCACTGATAGGCGGCACTGATGAGCACTGATAGGTGGCAATGCTGGGCACTGAGAGGTGGCACTGCTGGGCACTGAGAGGTGGCACTGCTGGGCACTGAAAGGTGGCACTGATGGGCGGCACTGATGGGCACTGGCGGGTGGCACTGATGGACACTGACGGGTGGCACTGATGAGCACTGATGGGCGGCACTGATGAGCACTGATGGGCAGCACCATCAGTGCCCACACTCAGTGCCCATAGTGCTTCCAGTCAGTGCTCATCAGTGCCTAGATGAGCAGGCACTGATGGGCACTGACTGGCAGTACTATGGCCACTGATTGTGGGCACTGATTGTGGGCACTGATGGCGGGCACTGTGGGCACTGATAGTGGGCACTTAGTGTGTTTTATTTACCTTGTGTAATCAGGGCACTGGTGATCAGTGCCCTTATTACATTCCTCTGTGTCCCCGACGGCTGATCGGCTCTGCTCCTTCCTCACACTGCAGTCTCTGTGTGAGGAAGGAGCGCTGGCGATGAGAGATGATCTCATATTTTTACATATGAGATCATCTCTCATTGCATGGGCCGATCACGTGGTAAATGGCCGCTGTGATTGGCCATTTACCACGATCTGTGATTGGCTGTGTCCAAGGGACATGGCCGACACAGATTTTCCCCGATGCGCGCTCGCGGGAGCGTGGGGAGCCTGTCTCTGGGAGGCCGTTTAAAGACGGCCTCCCGGAAATTCGAGTCCGCGCTGTAGCCGTACTTCGGCTATAGCGCGGATGTGAAGAAGTTAAGGGGAAAAAATCTTCCGGTTCAGAAGTGGTTAAAATCAATTCATACTAATTTATCCTTACTGCATCCAATTCCAGTGGGGAAGAAAAGTTTATATATGTATGTCAGCAGCCAATTGTGGAGCTTCTTCTCCTCATTCTCGCATATTAAAAGAAGAGTGGAAGTGAGAAAGAAAGGGAAGTATGCACAGCTACATGGGCAAAGCACAGGTTCACTTTAAAAACATATTTATAGAAGCATGAAATAAAACTACATCCACATTCCTTTCTCAACATGCATTCCCATATGATAGAAAACATGAGAAGGCCAGATTGAAACACTTTTTTTTTACACTTCTTTTATACTGCTCCCCCGCTGCATTCATGTGTAACCATTTCAATTAGAGGATAAAGATCTACTTTCACTTCACAGATTGAGTTCACATGATGCTTGATAGATTTTAAATAAAGCAAATGGACCAAAAGAGATTATTTAATGAGATTTAATGTCAGAGGGCTGCATTTATAGATCCGGGTTTTCAGATAGAAGGATTAAGCTGCATCTTAAAGGGAAGAAATGTCATTTATACTAGGGCAAAACAGATTATGTAGGTATTAAGCCGTATGCCGCTAGTATCACCAAGGCATTTATTATCACATATGCTTTCAGCTTTGCAATGACACCAAGTTAACGCTTTCATCTGAAAAAAAAAAAAAGCTTACAATGGCCACCAGAATCAAAACAAATATTATACATAATGATTTAACGTATAATAGCATTTAAATTTAAATGTTAATGAGGAACTCTCATGAAATTCTGCAGTGAAAGCCAAGCCAATAAACAAGGGTTCCAGATGTCCTAAAATATGGGGAGATCTTGCTCTGTCCTATACACAACATGGAGTACTCCCTTATTGAGTACTAGCCTTATAATTTTCCAATGTCAGATTATGCCAATTTTGTGCCAGAAAAGCTGTGTAGAAAGAAAGAAAAGAAATGTTTGCTAAATATATTCTTACTAAATAAAACTTGTATTAATCTGCTTATTACCCTTTCCATCTTGCCCAGTAATTTTATTTATGGTATGTGGTGGATGGTTTGTGTTAGACAGTACCAAATTCAGTGCAAACACTTGCCCCGGTTCACACTGATGTGGTGTGGGAAACACAGTGATTCCTGTGCGTTTCCTGCACCACATGTCAATCGCACTGTGTTCTGAGATCTGCTATGAATGTCAATAAAAAGTTAATGACACCCCAAGAGTAGATCAAAAACACAGCGCCTTTGCCTGAACCAGATCGCATGGGTATAAACATATTTTAGTGTGGATAAAAAATGCTGCCCGCATCTTTTTGACGCAGACGTGGTGCGATTTGAGCTATCCAAAATGAACAAGCTCAAATCACACCACACAGAATCGCACGGGATTTGCACAGGTACAGTATGTGTGCAAAATAGTCCCAATATCTTACAGTGCTTTATTCACTGTGCACATTCTTAACAAACAAGTGCCTGTACTCCAAGGTGCTATGAACACAATCTGTGTGTAGTGCCACATGCCGCTTATGAAATAAAAACTCACTAGAAAATTTTGACCATCAGAATCCACCACTTTAACCTTTTCTTTCACCTACAAAAAGTTATGACCTTTTTGCAAAATGGGACAAAGACACTTTATTGATGGAATGGGTCAAAAATGATTGCATGTGTATAGTCTATGGACCACCGCCACTCTTTTAGGATCCACCACTCCAACCTTTTCTTTCACCAACAGCTTAGGTGCTGCAAAAAGCACATCATTGCACACCAAAGATTATTATAAATATATATAAAATTCCCCGCACATGCAAAACGTATTGTTAAGGTACACACATGTAAAAGTGCCTGAACCGGCACTCAGGAATCGCCACTGTTCCGTGCCCAGAACCAGCGCACACTCCAAAACTGGGAAGTGAAGCAGATGTCCATACCCTGCCTCGGCTCATTTCGCCCCATGCAGAACAGCGTCCTGGTGCTGCTCTGTACAAGGTGAAATGGCTTTGACACTTTTACATGTGAGTGCATTTATAGGTTTTACCTGTGTGGAAAATTCTATATATAGGTTTTCAAAAAACTTTGTTGCGCAATGATGTGCTTTTTGCAGCTTTCTCTTGAGCCCCTGAGCTGTTGGTGAAAAAAAAGGTTGGAGTGGCAGATCCTGACAATGGCTTAGAAGAGTGATGGTGGTCCATGGTCTATACACCTAAAAGTGTTTTTGTCCCATTTTGCAATAAGGTCATAACTTTTTGTAGGTGAAAGAAAAGGTTGAAGTGGTGGATTCTGATGGTGGCCTGAAAGATTGACAGTGGTCCATGGTCTATCCACATAAAAGCTGTTTTGACCGATATCAGCCTAGGGTCAAAATTTTCTGGTGAGTTTTGATTTCATAGGGGGGCATGTGGCACTACACCCAGATTTGTGTTTGGCGCACAAGGTAAAATAACCAACAGTTTTGTTAATATTTTCCATAGCACTGTTTACAATTACTGGTTTACAATGCTTAAAGATTGCAAATCTGTGAAATACGGTGTGCTCATTGGTTAAAGGAAGGTAAATAAGAATTTATTATGAACATGGCATTGTATTTTATTCATTATTTTATTTAGGTAATACTACCAGAATCTGACCCTACCATGAAAGGGCCAGCTGGTTATTACTACCACCAAGGCTAAACGTTCCCAGTCTTTACTGACAGAAGCTTGCACTTTTGGGTTGTTTTATTTTATTGTAATTGCCCTGCATGAAAGGATGACTTGCATCAATAACATTTATAAGAAATGAAACACAGAACGATTATGGCTAACTGGATTAACCCCACCAAATCTCTCACAGGTTCAACAATCTTTGCTGTCCCTATGCCAACTGGAAAGACTTGACGTTATGCTTTCAAACTCATGTACTACCCCGAGATTTTTTACCAGATGGAGATCATTTCTGGAATATACATTTTCAGAAGAGAGCTTGATATGATACGCCCCTTTAGATTCACTGAATGGTATTCTTCTAGGGACATGGCCGATTTTCTTGGCAACACAAGGGTTGCAACCTAGATAGGCTCGCGCTGAATCTTGAATCCCCCCCCCCTTTTTTTTTGTTGTTTTGTTTTTTGTTTTTTTTTTGTATATTTACGCAAAGCCTTGGAGTGTTTGCCCCAAGTAGTTAGCTAGGCTACATTCACACCTGAGCGTAGTGTTTTCGCGTGTTTTTACCGTGATTTTTACTGCGATTTACAGGCTTTTTTACAGGCTTTTTTACAGGCGTTTTTTGTGCAGGCATTTTTAGATTGAATAGAGACCAATGGAAAACGCCTGTAATCTGCCCAAAAAGAAGCTCATGTACTTTTTTGAGCGTTGGGCGTTTTGCTCACAGCGTCAAAACGCTCAGATGTTAACAGGGGCCATTGAAATGAATAGGATTTGTCTTGTTGGGCGTTTTGAGAGCTGATCCTAGAGCAGAAAAACTCCCCAAAAACGCCCCAAAACGCCTACATGTGAACGGAGCCTAACACTGTTGTATTATATTTTTTGTCGGATTTTGTATGCAAAAAGGAAAATAAAATTTATGGAAAAAAAAAATAACATTATAAAAAACTATTAGGGTATCCTTAGACCCCCCAGGTGAACATCAGTGGGCAGAAATGTACTGCATTAGACATCTCCTAAGTCTATACCTGGCTCTACAGCTTGTTTTTTTTAGAGACGAGAAGCGTATTTAATGGAGAACCAACCAAAATAAATCAATCACCATAAAGGGTTCGATAAACTATAATCTGGTTGGTCGCTAGCAGTAATTACACTTGTGACATCATGAGATCATTCGCAGGGTTTTTAGTCCTTGCAGTAATCGTATTTTAGCAGACCTTCATTAAGTGAACCTATCACCTAGAAATCCCTGTAGTGCAGTTTTGTAGATTCAGCACTTTTTGTATATTATGGCCGCATGTATAAAGTAATGCTTTGTGATAAATTATTCATTAGATCAACAACATCCAAAGGACGGACAGTTTTACTTTGCGCATACAGTACATTTTCATAAGTGACCAAGGTCCTTTAATAATTCCAAAGTAAAAATAGGAATTTATTTTGAGATTACAATTAGTAATGGGGTAAAAAGGGTAATGATTAACTGCAAAGTACAGATAGCCACACAAAGCCATATTTTCAGTATATTGGGTATACACAGGGAGTTGTTTTCTTTCATTCAACCAGAGGGAAGAAAAAAAAACCTCACAGATCTCTCAGCATCCACACATCCAACATGGATGCAGGGATCTCCCCAACTGTGCTATTGTATTCTAACAGCAGTGCCCCCCCCCCCTCCCTGTCAGAATACACAGGTCATGGCTGCAGCCATTGGCTGCATGTGCAGATCAAATGCTGTTTTTCAAGCAGAACAGTTCAACAGCAGTTTCTGTTAAACAGACAGCGGTACACACAGAGCAAAATATGGTCCATGTATACCAGTCTTTACACAGTGACTTTACCTTATTAATGTAAACCACTGAGGACAATACAGAGGCTGCCATTGCTTATTTCTGTATACTGGTGCTTGAAAATTGAAGCCCATTTATTACGGTAATTTGAACTTAGGACGGGTGTAAGCCCAGTTGCTAAAATCTCTTATAAGCTTTAATATTTTAATGCGATTGTAAAGTCTCCCTTTTTTTCCCATAAAAATAAAAAACATGTTATATTTTCCTGCTCTGTTGCACTGGATTTGCACAAAGCAGCCCGGATCCTCCTCTTCTCAGGTCCCTCTTCTGTGATCCTGGCCCCTCCCTCCTGTTCAGTGCCCCAATAGTAAGCAGTTTGCCATGGGGGCTCCCGAGCCGAGTCACAGCTCCCTGTGTTCATTCAGACATGGAGCCCTGACCCGGTCCCACCCCCTCTCTCTCCTAATTGGCTAGCTGACTTTGATTGACAGCAGCGGCAGCCAATGGCGCCACTGCTGTGTCTCAGCCAATCAGGAGAGGGAATCTGGGATGGCTGAGACGCTCGTGGACATAGCTGGACAGAGAGGGACCTCAGGTAAGTATTAGGGATACTGAGGGGCATTGCTGCACACTGAAGGATTTTTATCTTAATGCGTAGAATGCATTAAGATAAAAAAAAACGTCTGACTTTACAAACACTACAATTTCACAAGTCCTTTTCAATATTTTCATTAAAATAGTACCTGGTCACCCTGCCATGAAGGACCTCATTTGGTACTTCATGGTATAGGACAATGTCCCAGTCTCAAGTGTACTTCTGCATTATCACCCTGTCACACACTCTCCAGATAGAGTCTAAAAGTCACTATTTCAATGCACATTATTCAAGCGTGGTTGACTGTTGTCACCATGAGGAAACCCAGCTGAAGGAATGGCATGCTGCCATTGCTGGTGTCCAGGAAAATTGAAAACTTACATTTTATTTTTAGAAGAGGCAATTATTTATAATGCACAGGGGGATATTTACTAAAACTGGAACACTCAGAATCTGGTTCAGCTTTGCATAGAAGCCAATCAGCTTCTAACTTCAGCTTGTTCAGTTAAGCTTTGACAATAAATCCCAGAAGCTGATTGGTTTCTATGCAGAGCTGCACCAGATTTTGAACGCTCCAGTTTCAGTAACTCTCCCCCACCTCGCTTTAGCAAACTAAATATCATATAGGTGGGGGTTGCATCTATTTTAATGTGTGTCTATAGCAAATGATGGCATTTTTTACCAGAATAAACTCGAAGAGGAACTTCAGTCTGCTCACATAATTTGTAATAAAAACACATTTGCCATTCTGAAGCTTCCCTCCAACCAATTTGCATATTATTTTATATATACTGTGAGTGTGTATTTGCCAAATATGCTGCAGAAATCTCCCTCCACTAAGTCTGGCTGCAATTTCTTTAACTATGGGTAGCCGAAACTGCCACCTGTTCACTTCCTGAATTTGCACAGACACACAGAGGCACATAGAGACGCACACACATATACTTATATACAGACACACACATATACAGACAGACAGACACACTCACCCCACTGCTTGCCTGCACATTTCTCCTCTCTGGATGAATACACATGGATATTTGCAGTCTCCTGTTATCTCTGCCCTTTTCCAGCCCCGCCTGCTCTGCAGCTCTCCTTGGCTTTCCTATGACTCATCTCTTTACCGCTCTCTTGTACCCCCCCCCCCCCACTCCTACCTTGCTGGCAAACTCTGATTAGAGTGAGAGAGACAGATGGAAAGCTGTGCAAGAGGTCATTAGCCTAGGCTTATTACCAGACCAGAAAGAGGCAGTGGGCTCTATAAGGCAGTGGTCCTCAGCTCCGGTCCTCAGGGCCCACTAACAGGCCAGATTTTAAGTATTACCTTGGGGAGATGCAGACTAGAGTACTGCAATTACTGAGCAGCAAATGATATCACCTGGGATGTATTTCAGTTATCTTGCTAACCTGGCCTGTTAGTGGCTATCCAAAGTAAAAACAACAAGGGTAGAAGATTTAATAGATGGAAAGATGAAAAAATTACTGAAGGTCCACTTTAAGATTGCACCATAGCAATTTGTTCACAATGGAACATAAAATCATTGGATGATACCAATAATACTAATATTTTACAAAGGTAATACATATTTAACAAAAATTATATTTTATGCTCAAACTAATAAAAAACTAGAATGTGGTTTAATATTGTGAAGTCTCAGTAGTAATTACCACTTTTACCCCCTTTTAGTTACAGTGGGAGAGCAGCTAATATGCAGCTCAGTATCTGACATCTGAACATTTTTAATTCCTAGCTGTACTGAGAACAAATCAGGGTAAACACCTGTAACTGAGGAGGAGCATTTTTATGGGACGGCAGGAAGGAGTTTGTTTGTAAACATGACTACCCTTTAATAATTTTTTTTTTTTTTAAATAAATATATAAATAAATAAATAAATAAATAAGGCACTCGGACACTTCGTTGGATGGAAAAGGCCGCGGCTTATTTTATTAGCTGGTACAAACTTTAAATACTCAACCAACAATATTTTCTTTAACATATTCAAATACAACCAACCCAGTCATGAACAACTCGGGTTGTACAAGAATAAAATTATCATTAATTTTAGCAATTATCCAAAACGCCATTCATAAAACATAACTTACACAACAAAAAACGTCCCCCTCTGATACAGAGGTGACCCAACCAGACTAATATTGTAAGCCGCGACAAACCTAAAGGGAGGGGAAAAGCAGGTGAGGATTTTTTGAAGAGATTGAGCTGTGAGGGCTCGGGCGGACCATTAAATAGCCCCCCTTCTGAGGTAGCCTTCCTCCCATAGGAGGGAGAGTGTGGGCGTGGATAGGGGCTCATTCGCTGGGACCACTACTCTAACTAAAAACTGCCTAGTTACTGCAACTAGTTTTGCCCAGCTACACCTGAGGCGGGAAAACCTGAGCAGGAAAGCCAGGAAAACAAGCCTCAGGGTCAAAAGTTCACTAACCCCTGACATAGCTTACCAGTATAACCCATATTAAAATGGCCTCACTAATGCTAACTACCTTACTCTCACCCTTCCACCATCCCATAAGAAAGGGGGGCTTATATTAGCCCCCTTTCTCATATTCTTATTTACACCTAACAAATTTAGGGCCAATCATTGGCACTAATTTGAGTTTGCACAGCAAGGGTTACAAGTTCATTTTGTCAAGGGAATGATGAATAAAATGAATTACTTACTTTATTTCTTGCACCCCCAACAGCTGGTGCTCCCCTTCAATTAGCATTCCTGGGATGTAAGCAGACTCTCTGCACCCTCACATAAAATGCAGGACCATTGATGACCATTGTGACTAGTGGAGCAGCAGAGAGGAGTGGCTCATAAGGACCAGTTTTATGGAGGAGGAAGCCTACATCCCCCCTAAAAAAAAAAAAAATAGTATTTAACCCTTGCAGGTGCCTTTTTCTCAGCCAACAGTTTGGTTTTAAATGTATTATTTACCCTCATAAAAGTTGTTTTTCTGAAATCATACTGGTATTACACTTTGTGACCTGTCTAGATACAAGTAGCATTGTGGAACTTTATGATTTCTATTTTTTTTTTTCCAGAGGAATAGCTGGGACCATCTTGGCAGCAGCTATAATAATGTGGTGCAGTTTCTCAGCCTCAAAAATCTTCATCTCTACCCTGGCAATGGAAGGACAGCAACTGCTTGTAGCCTATCCCTGTGCACTGTTTTATGGATTATTTGCGTTATTAACTGTGTTCTGAAATGCCGTGGGCTTTTATATTAATTTATGGAAACAAATGGAAAAAGCCATGAACATTCTGTGTTTTTATGGTTAATAGCAAGGCAATATAACTTTGTGTTTAACTGATAATATATGACCTTTTTAGGTATGCCTCATTGTATCATTTAAGAAATAGAATTTTGCAGAGAATGACAGCTCCAAGCCCTCTGTTACAATCCCTCTCCATTGAGAGCTTACAGTATGTTATACTCTTTAAAAAATGTGGCCATTACCATGTAAGCCCAATTTTTTTAAATTGAAAAAATGTATCCCTGCAAGTGAAGAAAATAAAAAGCTCTTGCTGCAAAACTCACTTTTTTTTAAGCAGTTCACACAGATTCACTGCTCTATGTTTTGTAATGTTCTAGGCTGAATGAAGCACAGTCCCATTTAGTCCACTTACTATCGTTGCAGTGCATCATGAGCCTGCTTCCTGGTGGGTCTCACTGCAGTGTCATGCACCCATAGTAAGATGCAGAGAACAGAACAATACTCTACATCATTGGGGCCCATCAACCCCCAAAAAGAAGCAAAGAGGAAGAGACATCTGCTTGTCATGTAACTGACCTGAAGACATCCAAATAAGTCTAAAAAAAGCAAACATATGTAAAGGAATATTCTATGCAACGCGTTAACTCTGTGTTCAGTACTGATATGAGTGAAAAATTCAATGAAAAAAAAAAAACAAATTTAAAATTAAAATTGGGAAGCTGCCCACAAAATGTCTTAATGCAAGATATTAAAAGTGTTACTAACAAAATATGCTGTGCTCTCCCTTTAAGAATCTATATACATAAATGTGCTAAACATAATACATCCCATTAGGTACTATCACTATTAATCCAGTGACATATTATCACACCAAGATGCAAATATATTGTAAAAGTCCAAACAAGCCCTAAGGATTGTGAAAATTCTCATGCGTGTCAAAATCCAATGAACTTTCAATTCACCTTCATGACAGGATTACAAGCCTCTTACCAGAATGATATGACCCCTAATCCTGTGAGGTCTTGTGTGCTCATGTAACACATGGTATATCTCATGAGCACTGTTCAGCAAACTCAGCAGTGATCCCCCAAAAACTGGTAAGTTATCTCAGCAGGCATGTATCAGTATGGACCATAAAGAGGAAGAAAAAACACTTGGCAAAGTGTGAACCAGTAAAAATAGTCCAGGCTTATTATGATTAAAATCTACTAATAGACATAACTGAATTCAAGCAGTAAAATCTATGTCTCTCAATCTAGGGAACGTGATGACGTCGGTAAACTATGCTCTGCCTGGAACATTTCATCACATATGATGTCCTTAGGGGCCAGAATATGTCAGGAACAAAAAATCCTTGTGAATAGCCAAAAATGGCTGTGCGCCCTATCAAATTGCATTGTTTTGCCCCTAAATCAAGACAAAAAAGTCATATATTACCTAAAAAAGGGCTAATGTGCGCACCAGAAGCTTCAGATATTGCATGCCCACTGGTTGTAAATAGCATAACTGAAAAACCGAAAGTGGCAGAAATGTTGATGTACTCTTCCTAGTACCAAGATGAAATAAAACTTCACTGCATTAGAAAAAAAAAAAAAACCTTTAACAAAAATAAGAGGGGGAGAAAAATCCAAATCACTAGTACTAATGCCCACAAGCACTAGAGCAGTCCTATCTTACAATATCCCAAAAGGGACCTTTTATTGTATGTGGACTTTGGTTATGTGTTAAAACAGACCTCTACCACAAAGAAATATATTCTAAAAAAAAAAATGGGGAATATACAGAAAAAATAAATCTCATAAAAATATGATAGTAATTTAAAAATAAAGTAAAAAGTCAGAAAAAAGGTAAAAATTTACAAATAAAGTTTAAAAATGGGAAAAAGGACACTTTGCTGTGCAGAGTTTGGGATATGAAAGTGGGAGAGATCTAAGCTGGACATGTTTGGAAAACAAAGCTCTAGTATAAGTGATTATTACTGTAACTATAGACCAGGGATCCTCAAACTACGGCCCTCCAGCTGTTGCGGAACTACACATCCCATGAGGCATTGTAAAACTCTGACATTCACAGACACGACTAGGCATGATGGGAATTGTAGTTCCTTAACAACTAAAGGGCCATAGTTTGAAGACCCCTGCTATAGACTAACAAATACTATATTGCCCCCCCCCCCCATGAACACTTACCTTTTGGCATATTAAACATCAGGAAAAAACAGCAACTACAAATTCATGAACAGAAACTCTCGGTTAGTGTTCTGAGGAAAAACACAGGAGTGACATCATAGTATTCGGGCTCCTTGGGGCTTGCAAAGAACGGATCCAAAATGACTCTCTTTTAAGAAGAATGCAGTTTCCATCATCACCTCAATTTGAACTGGAGACCCAGTTGATGGCAATCTCGTAGAGTCCAAGAATCTGGTGTTGGACTTGTACAAAATGTATCACAACCAGTTTGAATAATTGTTTTTGCAGAAGACATTATTCAAGCTTCAATCAATTGTCACTCTTGTGCTTTTGAAAACAACATTTATATGGTCCAGTGGTCTTCTCAACATAGACCAGTGAGCAAGGATATTTTGTTTTTTTCTGTTTCCCTTTTGAATATTTTCCCTCACTGTCCCCAGAACAGAAAATGAGTATAAAATCTGATAAGGATTCTAACTCTTCCCTACTTTATCCAAAATTAAACATAAAAAGTTTTGACTATAGATACACTTTAATGATCCTGTAATGAATTTGTATTATCTTCACAAGCACACAGATTTTCCGTGTTTGATTAGCCTCAACGGTCTGCCTAATGGGACCTCCCCCACCCAAAGGCCTACATAGCAGTGGTGTGAGCTACTATAGCTATAGTTATGCCACTGCTGAAAACAGATCGGTAAAATCATCCATATTCAAAAAGAGGGTGTGTAATTCTCGCGCTGTCTAATAATTATGTCCACCTAAAACCTTTAATGCTGCAGGTACTGTTATTGGTAACCTACACAATCCAGATTAATGTAACAGGGGGGAGTACCGCGCTTTAAAGGTGCATCTGTGCTAAACTATTAATGTGTTGTTCCAATATATAAATTAATCATACAAATAATATATCTAAAGTGACTAAGTGCTTCAGTGATTAATATAATATGTGTTTCACCATAAATAAATACCATTGATTAATAAGTGTATACAAAATGTATATGCATATAATAATCAATCTGTGCATACAATAAATATAGATGATAAATAAATAAAATATTTGTGCTTATATCCTGTTAATGTTTTAAAACAATAAATAATCAATATTAACCACTTTACGTCTGCTCACAGTAATACTACTGCGGCAGAGTGGCTCGTTATCGTCTGACGACGTAGTATTAACGTCGTCAGACACTCCCCCTTCTGGGCGGCGCTTGCGCGCCGCCGGAGGCTCGCTCCCGCTGTTTTCATTCACAGCGGGAGTCGGGCCAGGGGAGGAGCAGCGGCGATCGCCGCTGCTCTGCCCCGATCGCCGGGGATCTAGTGTGGAGATCCGCCCGCCTGTGTAAACACAAGAGGACGGATCTCCATAGTGACAGGGAGTGACAGATCGGACTGTTCAGCATAGCTGGACATCCGATCTGTCCATGACTCACTCAGTCACCTCCCCCCCTACACATCAGTAAGCACCAGGCATACATTAACCCCTCCCTCTCCAATAAAATTAACCCCTTCCCTGCCAGTGTCATTTTTACAGTAACAGTGCATATATATAGCACTGATTACTGCAGTAATGTCACTGGTACCCCCAAAAGTGTCAAAAATGTCAGTCAAGGGTCCGATCTGTCCGCCGCAATGTCGCAGTCCCACAAAAAAAATCGCAGATCGCCGCCATTACGCGTTAAAAAAAAAAACACCAAAAATGACAGAAATCTTTCCCTTTGTTAGTAAACGCAATAAATTTTGCGCAAACCAATCAAAATACGCTTATTGCAATTTTTTTTACCAAACATAGGTAGCAGAAAACAAATTGGCCAAACATTTTTTAAAAAATTGGTTTTTACATCTTTTTTGGGGGGGAATTTCATATAAAAAAATGTTAAAAACATTGTTATTTTTTCAAAATAAACGCTATTTTTTTGTTTATAGCGCAAAAAGTAAAAATCGCACAGGTGATCAAATACCACCAAAAGAAAGCTCTGTTTGTGGGAAAAAAAGGACGTAAATTTCGTTTGGGTACGGCGTCGCACGACCGCGCAATTGTCAGTTGAAGTCGCACAGCGCCGAATCGCAAAAAGTGGCCTGGACGGAAGACAGCAAAATCCTCCGGTGGTAAAGTGGTTAATATATATAGGTGGTTCAAATATTCTAAATATATTTAACGTGCATAAGTGTCCTCAATAGTGTTGAACAGTGATCAAAAATCTTCCTCCTAAAAAATGCATGCAGGTGCTCTTCAGTGCGGTGACCACTAGGTGTCCTAAGCGCTCACCTCCATTCCTTCCATAATACACCTTATAATGTATCTCTGAGATATGCTCTTTACTCCTCTCTGCCACTTGAATGCTGTAAGGCTGCTGGATACTGATTTTCTCCTTATATTGAGGATCGGTTTTCCAGGGATATGGGAAGGACCTTTGAATCTCCAAAACAAATGGGCCAATATAGTGAAGTATTGCCAGTTCTTTTTATTTGAGAAATAGAGTAACACTCACATGTATTTCGTCTTTCACAGTCGCATAACCAGTATAGGTCAAAGGATGCCGATACGTCACTTCCGGTGCTCTATCCTACGCGTTACGCTGCGTACCCACGCAGCTTCTTCCAGGGATCCAGGAACCAGGGAAGAAGCTGTGTGGGTACGCAGCGTAATGCGTAGGATAGAGCACCGGAAGTGACGTATCGGCATCCATATTGTTACATTTCTATGAAATATAAATGTTCCTACAGTATTATACAATCAAAGAAATAAGATGAACATACTGATGCCGCCATGGATGGTGGGTGTGGGCTGACATACACTAAAAACTTTACCACAATTGCCTTGAGAGAATACAGTCTCCATTGTGATGGTTGCCAGTGCAGTCTGATAGGCAACAGGGTTAAGCCTAGTACACAGAGGCCGTATGTCGGGCGACATCGGCCGGTTCAATAAAAACTGGCTGACATTTAGCCTGTAATTATGGCAGATGGTGCGGCAGGAGATGGCCGTTCGGCTGGCTTCTGTCGAACAAGCATGCTGGGAAAACAAGCAGCCGACTGGCTTCCGATCAGCGCTCTCAGCCAATCGCTAAAAACAATCGATATCAACTGGATTTAACCAGCCGTATATCAAACCATACAAAAAAATATATGAATACATTTTATTATAAAAAAAAAAGCTATTAAAAGATGGAAAATAGAGTTGAAAAATAAAAATTTTAAATAAAATAAAAAAATATATATTTTTATTTTCATTTTTATTTTTATTTGAGTATTTCTTTTTAAACATTTGACAACAGTTGCTAAATATTCCAGACCAGTGCTTGAGGCTTTTACCTTAGAGTTGGCATAGTTATAGTGTTTGCTGGGTGTGCTGGAACAAGATTTTGGCAAATAGGAATATAACCATGTTTGTCTAGAGATTTAAGTCTGAAATATGGGTAAGAATGTGTAGACACATTAAAAATTATATTAGATGTATTAAAAATTGTAAAATAAATATAAGAAATTCTTATCACATACCAGACATATAGATACAATCCTGGAATGTAGCAGAGCAAGAGTCACCTTTCCATAAATGAACAAGAACAATGAGTCTGTGCAATGACTACTGGTAAAGTCTAGTTTTATTGATATAAATCCATTAAAACTTCAACCAGATTTCACAAAAAGCCTCTGTAAAACAGTAAAGATCTTATGCAGTCAGCTGAAAAGGTCAATAGTTAGAACCTAAATTGAAAGTAAAATCGGATTTTAACTGCTGGTATGAACTAAAGAGCAGCAGAAATATGTGGTATGCTTCCGACACATAAAGGTACGATGCAGACAGCCTTGACCTTTCCTTCCTGTCTTCATGATGTATTGGTGAACAAGACACTACTATTTAAGAATGTGATAAAATGTACAAACCCACTGAATTGTAAGAAAAGCCTTAATTTTACCATGGTGAGACAATATAACCATTACATAAGCAGAGGACCACAGTAAAAAACAGGCATTCACATTCTGATAGCAATGCCCAAGTCTGTTGCTTAAAGATGAGTTCTGCCCCACCCACTAAAAAATTAAAAGTCAGCGCTTACAAATACTGTAACTGCTGACTTTTACTGATTAGGACATTTACCTGTTCAGGGATCCAACGATGTCGGCAGCCCAGCTGTTTTTCTAATCGGCTCTTGGTTGCTGCCACCACCATGCGTGAAGAACGCTAAGCTTTGTGAATGGCCCAGCAGCGGAGCTTCCTCTTTTGGGTGGAGCTCCACTTTAGGTTTCTGCCAAATTGGGCAGTTCAGAATAATATGTTTGTGGTGCTTTGCAGCACAGAATGCCAATTTTGACTCGAAATCATGCATTTGGTGGCATTACACCAAATGTGCTCAACAAACTCGGCAAGGCTGTCCATCAACCTCATCAGTGCCCATCAGTGCAGCCTATCAGTGCCCATCAGCGCAACCTATCAGTGCCGCCTCATCAGCGCACATCAGTGAAGTTGAAAATGTACTTATTTACAAAATTTACTGACAGAAATTAAGAAAAAATATTTTTTTTTTCAAAATTTTCTGTTTTTTTTTCTTTTTTTAGTAAAAAATAAAAAACCCAGCATTGATTAAATACCGCCAAAATAAAGCTCTATTTGTGTAAAAAAATGATAAAAATTCCATTTAGGTACAGCATTGCATGACCACGCAATTGAAAGCTGAAAATTGGCCTGGGTGGGAAAGGGATGAAAGTGCCCTGTATTGAAGTGGTTAAAGAAAAATAAACAAGCCTTTACAATCACTTTAAGTGCATAGATATCATCATCATGGTACAATAAGCAGTTATGCAGTACAATACCTTCCCTGATAAGTCCTCATCAAATAAAAAATGTCAAGAATAAATATTTTCACCGCAATTTCTGTGACATTTTAGGGACAAAATTGGGACAAATCAGAGTAAAGGAAAGTAACATTAATCCTATGAAACACAGTCTTTTGCTGAATGATAGTCTTAGTGGTTTGTATTTTTAGGCCATTCTTAAGAATATGAAAATGGCAAAGACTATGATGCTTTCTTTCAGAGTAAATAACAAATTCTTACGCCACTGGTTTTACACATTTTGTTACAGTTTATTGGTTCTTTAGGAAAACACAGAAAAGCTGTTTGGGCACCCCACTCATATTTCCTCAGCAGTACTTTGCACATTGCTGTAGTCAGTTAATAGTCCTCTATTAAATTTTGGCCATATGCCCTTGTCATCAGAGCAACAAGAATTGTCATCTGTATCCCCAGTAGAGCCTCTGTAAATAAAGTATTTTGTTTGCTGCCCTCAAAGCTAATGCTCATTCCATCACAGTTATTCAACTGAACAGTAATGAGTTCCTTACATGATGCTCTGGCTCTTCACCCATCTGTTCCCTTTTGTCCCTTTTCAGTGTTGCAGCTCTAAATATTGCATTTATTCCACATAGTTTATTCACTGTGACATTTTAATCTTTATTGACAAAGGCTTTTCTAATGTCAGCTCATGGTTTGTTCTTACAGACAAGTTCATGCTGTTTTCTGCTAGTTAGTGGAGACATTTGTTGACCTCTTCACTACTTACAGTTTATTTTCAGTTGCATTTGAGAAGTAGCTTTATTGTTTTCCAAATAGGTTGATATTTTAAAGAAAAAGAAAGGTTTAGGTAGAAACAGGAAATGATTACAAGTATGGTGATTCTACTTACAGTAAGGGATTGCTTTGGAACCTATATCTCTACTGCATCAGGAGATGGCTAAGCATTAGTCAACATCTTATCCACTTATTTCAGCATGCTCTGTTTAGGCAGGGATGGATTCAGGGGCATGGGTCAATGGGGCAATTTCTCAAGAAAATATTACTGACTCCCGCCATCCCCGAGAATCACTGTAAATAACAGAGCCGGCACTAGAGGAAGCAGAGCCGATGCTTCCTGTAGAGCGCTGGCTCCTGTCACAGGCTGAGTGATACCAAATGCACTCTGTGACAGGAGCGATACAGGAACTCTGCTCTCTAATGTAGCCGCATGCTTCCTCCAGCGCCACTCTTGTCACACTGATGCTCAGGAATGGTGGGCCGGGAACCCACAAACAGTACCCGCCAGCAGTACCAACCAGCAATTCCAACTAACAGTACCTGCCAGCAGTACCCACCAGCACCAGCCAGCAGTACCCACTAGCAGTACCAGCCAGCAGTACCCGCCAGCAGTACTAACCAGCAGTACCCACCCGCAGTAGCAGTACCAGCCAGCAGTACCAGCCAGCAGTACCCAACAGCAGTCATAGGCCCCTTTCACACAATCGGTCTAATTGGGTTTGCCTGTCTGTTTTTCGGGTGGACCCAATTGGACCCTCCGTTCACCTCTATAGAGCGGCAGATGTAAACGGACTTGTGTCCGTTTACACCCACCTATATCCAATTCGATCCATCTAAAAGAACAGAAGGGGATCTGTCCCCTTCTGTCTGGGCAGATCGGAGAGCCCATAGAGTAGAGCGGGCTGTGTCCATGTCTGCTCTGCATATGCTGAGTGGACGTGGACCTGTCATCTGCCTGCTCTGCTCATTTTGGCCCGCGACCGGTTACCAAGGTGCTAAAGTGTTCCTCTCTCCTCAAAAGGTTGGGCACCGTCGCTGCTGTAGGGGCATGAGCCCCAGATGGAGAGGTGCGCTGTAGTAGCCTTCACTCTTAGTTTTGCCGCAGTGTGTGGAGGAGGGAAGGAGTCCCAGATGGAGAGATGCGCTATACTGTAGCGCATCAGGAGACCCGCGGGGAAATCATAAAGAAATTGATAAGTGTTAAGACTGCTGCCACTGTTGCAGCTGGCCTTAACATTTTCATTACTATGGTTGGCAGGTCTAACTATTCTTCCCTACCTCCTCTGTGCTGAGAGGAAGTGGCATAATTTTAAATGCGTCATTGTTTTAAATAAGGTTACAACTGTATGATACGTTAAAAACAGTTCTGTAGGCAACACCCTATTTTCTGGCAGTGCCCCTCCTGAGACTAGACTCTGGATCCGCCCCTGTGTTTAGGTCAATAGCCATGCTGCCTGCTAGCCAAAATAAATGTCATTCTGAATCAGAAAGTCTTAAAGGATAAGTTCACCTTCAGGAGCATGTTACATGTTCCTGATCCTGCAGCCAATCCCTAATACCCGCACTTCCTGTGAAAGCAGGCTGGGGATCTTCTCCCTGTACCTTCTGTCAGTATTTGAAAAGAGCTCGGCAGTGCAGGGCTCCACCCACATGGCCCCATAATGAATTCACAGATCCCTGTGAATCAATGAACTACAAGTATAGACAGCCTTTGCGGCTGCCGGCTTGTAGTTCGCAGTGAACTACCAGGGCGCTGTTGAGCACTCGAGATGTTCATGGAGTCTTCCTGTGGTTGTGAAACTGATTGCTTGTATGATGTATGGGCAGACAGCTTACACTGACAGTCTGGGGGAGTACTGCATGGCACCCATGATCTGCTTATTGTGGATGCAATGCTCTCCAGGCTCCTACAAAAAAAAAATATAGTAAATGCATATTTTTTTACCTTAAAAAAATCTCCATTGATTTTTATTTTCTTTTAAGTGAATTTAAGTGAATTTATCTTTTAACCTTGCCTTCTTGTCCACCATCTAAAAGTCTTAGACTCTGCCTTTTAAATGCCACTTGCACCATCAACTTCTTACGTCATGCACCTTGTGTCCACCTTTCAACTCAATTATTTGTTCACCTGAATAGAATATCAACTGTTGACAGTAAGGCAAAACACATCTGATCACATTAAAGCACAGTTCTCTCACCACACTGTGCTCTACAGCCCGGCTAGCTCTTCAGCATCTTCCTATCTCCATTTAGTGGCCAAAAGAAGAAATTGCATAACAAATAGTCTGACATTATAATCTATGGATACCCTGCATGGCTGAATGACAGCATGCCTGTTACACACTCCCCCCACCAAAGAACCTTTGGTCCCTAAAGGAGGGATAGAGTCCATCAACATATAATGTCCACAACCTGTTACATTCTTTCAAAATACATCAGGAGGCAAAAACAGGTTAGTACATGTATGGAAACAAGCAATTGGGATGCACATATGAACCTGGCAAGAGAACCTCCCACCATTTGTCATGAGGTGAGGTTGCCTTGTGATCTAAAAGAATGAAATGATACATTGTAAAGCATCGTGTCTATAGTTAGCTAGCAGCCTTAAATTTTTTTGACAGCTGTGAGTGAGCAGAGCACAGAACTGTTAGAGTTGAGGAAATTCCATTTTAAGATCGTGAGGGGAGGGGGGGGGGGGTAAATCGAGATCACGATTTTCTTAGCTCGAGACTGTGTGTGCAGGTTATCGAAAGCTGGTAGATGAGAGGTTGTCATCATGTAGTCTGTAGCCAGATTTAAATTACAACTTCACTTGGAAAAAAAAATCCTTACCTCCCATTGTAGGTACAAACCTCTCCACCATGGCAGAGGCCTCTTCCTGTCTTTATATCTTTATATCTTGCATCCTAAAATCTCAAGTCGCCGATATTGGGATGGCCCACCTGTAAGTTGGAGTCGCCCTTCACTAAATTTTTAGTTGGAAGGGTCAGAGTGTTGTGGGTTCTTTAAGAGGTATAAATAGCTTCCTTAGAACTTTTGCCTAGAGTATCGGAAGTCAATCTTTTGGATGGGTGAATTGTTTGTTTTTCCTTTTTTTCTTTGGGCTTAGATGGTTCTGGTATAGCAGCTTCTTCTTCTTCCATTATAGAAGGTTGAAGAGTCTCTGTGTCCTCTGCAGTCAGGTAATTTATAAGATCTTCCTGGCCTGTCAATGATTGGCTCTGTGGTATGAACTCTGGGGCGTCAAGCCTGAGGGTTCCAAAATCCACTTTTCTAGAAGAAAGAAGAGTGGCAGTTTGTGATAGCTTAGACTGCAACAGCCAGTCCATTTCCAGTTTTTTATCCTCACTGTCCCCTTCATCTTTGTTAGGTGGCATAGATTCTGAGAGTGGCAGTAGGTCATTATGGTGTCAGGTCTTTAGTGGGCCCGTATTTCCTTCTGGGTGGATCTGGTATACTGGTAGTCCTGGCAGTTATTTACAGATATCATAAGGCCGGGACTTCCAGCGATCGGCCAGCTTGTGTTTCCCAGGGACACCTAAGTTCTTCAGTAACATTCTGTCACCAGGCTGGAGATCATGTACCTTCCCCTTCAAGTCATGCGCTGATTTTAGACTCTTCCTCAAGCGGTCCACATATCCTCTGTGGGACATCATTGAGGTATGGTACAGGGACATGCCAAATGTTACGTCAACTGTCAGTTGAGCTTCTCTCCAAACATCAGCCTGTAAGGTGAGTAGCTGTGGCATAATTTTTGATGCTATTTAGGCATGTACGATGGCTGCAATATGCCTACTTCAATGCTGCTAAAGAGTCCCAAGCATATCTTAGAGGGTGCGATTAAACCTTTCCAGCTGAGGGTCCCCTTCAGGGTGGTAGGGACTAGAGTAGTTCTTGATTTTTACATATAGGTGACAGGCTGCAAGTGTCCATTGTGTTCTTAATACAACATCCTGCATAACCCATCTCGACTGGCATCGACAAGCAGTTCATATGTTTTGGCTGGATCAGCATAGGCTAATACAGAAGCAGTCATTAAACTCTACTTCAATTGATGAAAAGCTTTGCCACGAATAAGTTCACTGGCCTTGGATCGACTCTTAAGGCTTCCTGGGTCCTCGGATTTGCTCGACGGGTTTAGTTGAATTAGGGCATCATCATCATCATCCTCAGTTTTCATCAATTCATCAAGGGGCTGAGCTATTTTAGCAAATCTTTTAACAAACCTTCTGTAGTATGAGCAAAACCCCAGGAATGACCTAAGCTTAGTCACATTGGTAGGCCTTGGCCAAGAGGTGACAGCTTCCAGTAGCCACTCCTTCAGCAGAGACAATATGACTGAGGTTCTTCCAGGGACAGCTTCAACCCTTCATAATGCAGTCTCTTCAGGACCTTCTTCTGACGGGGTTCATGTTCTTCAATAGTTTTGCCGAAGACGATGATATCGTCTGGGTACACCAACCCTTTAATCAGGTTCATTTCCCATACTGTCTTCTCCATCAGCCTCTGGAATGTTACTGGAACACCAAACAGACCTTGTGGCATCATGTTGAATTTGAATAATCCTATTGGGGTGATAAAAGCTGACTTCTCCCTATTTTCAGGATGCATGGGCATTTAAAAGTACCTACTCTTCAAATCCAGCACTCTGAACCACTTTGCCCCAGATAGGCTCTGCAGGGCATCTTCTATCCATGGAGCAGTGTACTGGTCAGGAATCATTCTCCGGTTTAGCATTCTGTAATTGATGCACAGTCTCAGGCACCCATTGTTACTCCACACCACCACTATGGGGGAGGCATAAGGGCTCCTAGACTCCCAGATGATGCCTGATCTATTCAGTTCTGTGAGCTGCATATGTAAATCTTCTAGGTTCCACAAAGGGATCTATCTGACTCTTTCCCTGAATGGCTGGTCTTCCTGAAGGGGAACTGGTGTTGGGCACTTTTTGCACATCCTACATTGAACTCACTCTTTGAAAACATATCCTCCCATCTCAGGAGTTGGGTTTTGACTCTTTCTTTTTCTACTCAGGTAATAGTGGAGTGTTCTTCAGTTAGAACTCCTCAATGGGGATTCCATCCTTCACTCCCCTCACCAAATCAGAGGGTGAGACTGGGGTGGATGGATTCACTTGTGCTCACAGCATTCGAGCCCAAAATATCAGTGGCAAAGCTATAACATTTCGAACACTGACCCAAATCTTTCTATTGCTTTGTTGCAAACCCCTAGTTGATGTCACCTCTGGGATCACCTCCACCCCCATGTCCTCTCTCCGACAGTCAGCTTCAAGGACAACAAAGGGGCTTGGATGCTTCCAATTGAGTTTGACTGAGGCTTGTAGACACGATACCTCTCCAGGTTGTAGTATCCTCTAATTTCTGTCTAGTCGCAATATCTTTCTCACTCCTTCAGGTGGGGCTTTCTGTTCTTGAACTAGGCGTTGGCATACCTGTCTCATCATGGGGTGTATACCCTCTGTTGGAATATCGGGCTTCAAGGCAAGAGGAGTAAGCAGTCTCCTGATGAGGTCAGTGTTGGTTCCGATGATTAGGGAACTCTTGTTGGGTCTTAATGGGACAGGACATACCACAGCTGGTGTATCAAAGTCTTTGATTTCCCAGACACAAATGGGGTCAAAGGTTACCTTGACTGGTAAGTTGCTGTCATAGGGGACATTCTTGGTTTCAAGGCCCCATATTTCTATTTCCTCCAACTTCTGCAGGGGCAAGTGTTTAAGGTGTTTGTTATAGAAGTCTCGGTATAGAAGGGTCACTTGTGCCCCAGTCCAGAAGGGCCTTTCTATAGATGCCTTCCACTTGAATGAGCACGACAGTAGAAGGTCCCACTAGCTCGAAAGGGAATTTGTGAGTAGTAGAATTAGTCTGTCCTGTGGCCTGTATCAGTACCCCCTTCTTGCGAGCATTCTGATTTTGCTTGTGTCTCAGTCATGCCCCAAAGGACTGGTGTGCACTGTGCACTGACTTTCTGAGGAACCCAAAGCCGAGGAGGGCAGGTTGTCTGGTTGCTCAGGAATAGCAGTGGGTGCCCTCTGCAGTAGTTTAGGCATCTGCTGTGGCTTCCTTGCGTTTATGCCTTTAAAGATAAATGCTGAAGGTGGGCACCCAAGTGACTCCTTCATCAGGGAGCCAGGATCCCCCACCCCTTCGACAGTCCAGTGCTTCAGTGAAAGCTGAAGGGGCAGGGGAGAGAACCGGTGACTGACAGTCACCAGCCTTCTGCAGCCTAAAGACCGAAAGCTAAGCGATGCTGCATCCACATAGGTGAGTGTAATTTTTGGGGCTTTTATTAAAACCCATACTTCTCTTTCAATGATAAAGAACTCTGTCTTCCTTGTGGAGTTACATGTGCAGTTACCACTTCTGGGTCCCAAGTTTTAATGTTTATGTTATGTAAAAAAGAAAGTAATGTATTAAGTGAGAGCTCAATCTTTTGCACTGTGTTAATCTGTGAAAAAAAGAGTTTAAAAAAGTATTGCTCTAACATATGTTTATTATTATTGTACATCTACTTGAAATAAATACATCAGTGAATGCATAGTGCAGTTCTCAGCTCAAGTTAAAATAAACCTCGGAATCACCAGCAAGAAAAAGTTCTGGCCATACACTATACAATTTTCTTGTTCAACTTTCCTTTAGATTTACCAAAACCATATAATAGAAGGTCAAACCTAAACACTTTCAATTAGAATGCAATCAGGTAGGCTCTTGCACTACATAGTTGAAGGTAAATCTTAAGGAAATTGAATTAGAAAATTGTATAGTGTGAGGCCAGCCTTAGTGTGTAACCAAGCTTGGCCATCCATGCAGGTTACTACCTGCCAACATGTATATTCTAGTTGGTGTCCTCTTGGTCTCCGGGGCCTTGCAACTCACAGGTGGATCTCTCACATACAGCTTGTTGATAAAGCTTTATACAATATCATAATTAACAGAACCTTCTTGCTCCGGTACCCCTCTTGTGAAAATTAATAACACTGACAAAGTATTTGGCTCTGGTGCTTGTCTCAACTCAACAATCTATAACAGGGGTCCCCAAACTCTTTTGCTCATCAACCTCTTTATGAAGCTTCAGATAGTTAATCGACCCCCATCATTTTTATATACAAAATTAATGACTACTACCTTTACTAACAGTACTACAAGTAACAATAATACAGGTAAGCAAACTTATCAATCTAAATTGTAAAAGTTCTTGTGAATATTATCAAAACTTGGTATCAGCAGCTGTATGTTACAATGTTGAATTTTTAGTAAATGCATAGCAATCAGTTCTTGAACACCACTCTTCTCATATGGGTATTGAGAATTTACTGCAATACTATATGTATGGTCTGCATATCCTTCCAGGAAGGGGGACGGTTTAGGGTCAGAGGCGCGTGATGTATGACAGTCGCATGCTGTGCTGCTACACATCAAAAAGCAAGTTTAGTATTGCTTCTTTGGTATGGGAAATACGTGTTTTTCACCATAAGACATAGTTTAAATTGTCATTTCAATGTCCCTTTATTCATCTCTACCTATAGTATAACTTGAAGAAGATCCAGATATTGGGCCCAGACTTATATGCCAACATTGTATATTCACTCACCTGACCAGCCCCCAAGTGGGCTCAGCCCCACTCCAACTATATGGCATCACCTAATCAGAAGCCTTGTACAGCACTAGTGAATTGCTTTACCTAAAGCCGAACTTCAGTCTTCGCTTCAGTTTTGCACGTTGCATAGGCTTTATTCTGTACTGTAATGTCTTACTCTGATTTCACAGTACCCTGCTGGCCCCTGCAACCAGCCAAGATCTGTCTTCAATGCATGGAGAAGCGCACAGACCCAGTGATTATGTCAAACATAAGATATTGTACAGGATGCCAGGGATGTGTCCAGCATAGGAGATCCATTTCCCATTCTTTGGGTTATTGTCCCTTTAAGAGGTACCACTTGATTGCAATTTTTGAGTATTTAGGTGTTCTCACCCTCACAGGGTGAGGGGTTCCTAGGTAGTCTGGTTGGAAAACTGGGACTGACAGTGCTGTTAGAAGTGGTAATTCCTCATTTGGAACCCAGAATTTTGGGACTCAGAAAGACTTTGGTGGGAAAGAGCCTCCAGACCCTAATTACAGGGACTTTGGTCTTGAAGGGGTTAACCCACCTGTAGTAGAGGCCTAAGGAGGATCAGGAAGCCATCAGCATGTGTCTGTGAAGTGGAGTGTATATCAGGACACAATAAGGAGGCAGAGTAGTGGACTTTTTATGAATGAGACTCTGCTAAGTTGCTGGAAACCTCCTCTTTGGGATCCCTGAGGCAGGAGGGAATGTAACCCCGTTAAGGGACAAGTTTTCAAGCAGTGAGCCAAACAATTGATTTTTGTACCAGGAGTGTGGACTGTTTTGTTTTGTGCTGCAATCAGGCTGCTTTGTTTTCCTTTTGAGTAATAAAAAAATTAGAAACAAAATTCTCTGGTCTGATGAAAGAAAGATTAAAACTTTTTGGCCTAAATGGCAAGCACCATGTTTGGAGGAAACCAGGCACTGCTCATCACCTTGCCAATACCATCCCTACAGTTAAACATGGTGGTGGCAGCCTCATGCTGTGGGGATGTTTTTCAGTGGCAGGAACTGGCAGACTAGTCAGGATTGAGGGAAAGATGAATGCAGCAATGTACAGAGACATCCTTGATGAAAACCTGCTCCACAGTGCTCTGGACCTCAAACTGGGGCAAAGGTTCATCTTCCAACAGGACAACGACCCTAACCACTTTACCCCCGCTCACTGTGCCTCTACTGCGGCACAGTGGCTCGTTCCCATCCAGCGACGTAGACTCCTCCCCTTGTGGGCAGCGCTCCCGCTGTATTCAGTCACAGTGGGAGTCGGGCCAGGGCAGGAGCAGCGGCGATCACTGCTGCTCCTCCCCGATCGTTGGGGAATCGAGTTTGGAGATCAGCCCGCTTGTGTAAACAAAGCGGACGGATCTCCTAAGTGACAGGCAGTGACAGATTGCAGGGTTCAGCATAGCTGAACATGCTATCTGTCCCTGTGTCACTCAGTCACCTCCCCCCACACACGTTAGTAAGCACCAGGCATACATTAACCCCTCCCTCTCCTATAAAATTAACCCTTTCCCTGCCAGTGTCATTTTTACAATAACAGTGCATATTTATAGCACTGATTACTGTAGTAATGTCACTGGTACCCCCAAAAGTGTCAAAAATGTCAGTCAAGGGTCCGATCTGTCCGCCGCAATGTCGGAGTCCAGCAAAAAAAAAATCGCAGATCGCCGCCATTACTCGTTAAAAAAAAACCCCAAAAATGACAGAAATCTTTCCCTTAGTTAGTAAACGCAATAACTTTTGCACAAACCAATCAAAATACGCTTATTGTGATTTATTTTTACCAAACATATGTAGCAGAAAACAAATTGGCCAAAAATTTTTAAAAATTTAGATTTTTACATTTTTTTGGGGGGGGGGGGGGAATTTCATATAAAAAAATGTGAAAAATATTGTTATTTTTTCAAAATTTACGCTATTTTTTTGCTTACAGCGCAAAAAGTAAAAATTGCACAGGTGATCAAATACCACCAAAAGAAAGCTCTGTTTGTGGGAAAAAAAGGACGTAAATTTCGTTTGGGTGCGGCGTTGCACGACCGCGCAATTGTCAGTTAAATTCACACAGTGCCGAATCACAAAAAGTGGCCTGGACGTAAGACAGCAAAATCCTCCGGTGGTAAAGTGGTTAAGTACACAGCAAAGATAACAAGGGAGTAGCTACAGGACAACTCTGTGAATGTCCTTGATTGGCCCATTCAGAGCCCAGAATTAAACCTGATTGAATATCTCTGGAGAGATCTGAAAATGGCTGAGCACCGACGCTCCTTATCCAACCTGATGGAGCTAGAGAGGTCCTGCAAAGAAGAATGGAAGAAACCGCCTAAAAATAGGTGTGCCATGCTTGAAGCATCATACTCAATAATACTTGAGGCTGTAAATGGTGCCAAAGGTGCTTCAACAAAGTATTGAGCAAAAGCTGTGAATACTTATGAACATGTGATTTTTTTTTTTTCGTTTTTTAGTTGTAATAAATTTGCAAAGATTGCAAACAAACTTATTTCACATTGTCATTATGGGGTATTGTTTGTAGAATTTTGAGGAAAATAATGAATTGAATCCATTTTGGAATAAAGCTGTACCATAACAAAATGTGGAAAAAGTAAAGCGATGTTAATACTTTCTGGATTCACTTTACATTCTACTTTGCTTCACAATTAGTTCAACAGCTGAGAAAGACAATAGTTATTTGTTGTTATTATCCTTCCTCGTCATAACTATGTTAAGATGATAAAACTGAACCTGACCTTATTTACTTGCCCCATTTTTATTATATTTCTCTTTGCTGCAATACTATCATCTGCTGTTGCAAATAGTTGCTACCCTAATTACATCAAGATTAGCGTATAAGACCTGCTTAGTGTTGACTTGGGGTTTCATGTGCAGCACAGGAATGCATCATTCATGGACTAGTAACTCAGGTGGAGAAGGATTTGGCAGCTAGGAGCAGTAATTAAGCTGTCCAGGGGCATGCCATTTAATAAGCAGCTGATCAAATTTGTTATAAAATAAAAAATAGATTTATTTAAAATAATGTAATACACAGAGGTCATGAACACAGCCACATCTTGGTCAATTGCTGATTTATTTTGCCTCTCTATGCTGACTACTGGGGATAGATCTCACAAAAGTGAGTACACCCCTCACATTTTTGTAAATATTTTATTATATCTTTTCATGTGACAACACTGAAGAAATGACACTTTGCTACAATGTAAAGTAGTGAGTGTACAGCTTGTATAACAGTGTGAATTTGCTGTTCCCTCAAAATAGCTCAACACAACCATTAATGTTCTATACCGCTGGCAACAAAATGAGTACACCCCTCAGTGGAAATGTCCAAATTGGGCCCAATTAGCTATTTTTTCCTCTACGGTGTCAAGTGACTCATTAGGGTTACAAGGTCTCAGGTGTGAATGGGGAGCAGGTGTTTTTAAATTTGGTGTTATCGCTCTCACTCTCTCATACTGGTCACTGGAAGTTCAACATGCACCTCATGGCAAAGAACTCTCTGAGGATCTGAAAAAAAAGAATTGTTGCTTTACATAAAGATGGCCTAGGCTATTGCCAAGATCCTGAAACTGAGCTGCAGTACGGTGCCCAAGACCATACAGCGGTTTAGCAGGACAGGTTCCACTCAGAACAGGCCTTGCCATGGTCGACCAAAGAAGTTGAGTGCATGTGCATTAAATCCAAAGGTTATCTTTGGGAAATAGACGTATGAGTGCTGCCAGCATTGCTGCAGAGGTTGAATGGGTGGGGGGTCAGCCTGTCAGTGCTCGGACCATACGCCACACACTGCATTAAATTGGTCTGCATGGCTGTCATCTCAGAAGGAAGTCTCTTCTAAAGATGATGCATAAGGAAGCCTGCAAACAGTTTGTTTAAGACAAGTAGACTAAGGACATGGATTACTGGAACCATGTCCTGTGGTCTGGTTACACCAAGATAAATGTATTTGGTTCCGATAATGTCAAGCGTGTGTGGCGGCAACTAGGTGAGGAGTACAAAGACAAGTGTGTCTTGCCTACAGTCAAGCATGGTGGTGGGAGTGTCATGGTCTGGGGCTGCAAGAGTGCTGCTGGCAATGGGTAACTAGAGTTTATTGAGGGAATCATGAATGCCAACATGTACTGTGACATACTTAAGCAGAGCATGATCCCCTCCCTTCGGAGACTGGGCCGCAGGGCAGTATTACAACATGTTAACAACCCCAAACATACCTCTAAGATGACCACTGCCTTGCTAAAGAAGCTGAAGGTAAAGGTGATGGACTGGCCAAGCAAGCCTGTCTCTAGACTTAAACCCTATTGAGCATCTGTAGGGCATCCTCAAACGGTAGGTGGAGGAGCGAAAGGTCTCTAATATCCATGATGTCATCATGGAGGAGTGGAAGAGTACTCCAGTGGCAACCTGTGAAGCTCTGGTGAACCCCATGCCCAAGACGGTTAAGGCAGTACTGGAAAATAATGGTGGCCACACAAAATATGACTATGACACTTTGGGCCCAATTTGGACATTTTTTGCTAGGCGTGTACTTACTTTTGTTGCCAGCAGTTTAGACATTAATGGCTGTGTGTTGAGTTATTTTGAGGGGACAGCAAATTTAAACTGGTATTCAAGCTGTACACTCAGTACTTTATATTGTAGCAAAGGGTCATTTCTTCAGTGTTGTCACATGAAAAGATTTTATAATTTTTTTTCAAAAATGTGAAGGGTGTACTCACTTTTGTGAGATACTGTACCTCTCTTGATCTGAGAACTTTTGTACAGAGGATAACAAGACAAGTGCCTTTGGAAGTTTAATTTAATTTATAACCTAAACCATTTTAGTTTTGGACAGCATGATAAAGGATTAAAATCCACCTTTGTGGGGAATTGTAGGGAATTGCCTTTAATTTATATCTGATAGACACAAAGGAAGTGAAACTTCTTTAGAGATAGGGAAATTTAAAACAGTTGTTACCAGAAAAACTGTTAGAAGCTTTCCCCACTATTCTTGTTCCAGCGACAAATCAAAATTCTGGATTTTCTCTTGACGATTGTCACCTGAACAAAAAGGGTAAGAATTATTTCCACGGTATGGGCTCAGACAGAAATAAAAATCTGACAAGGTTTTAATGAATACACACATCAACTGATACGTTTACAACTGCCAGACTTCAGTTTAAAGTAAAGAGAAGTATCTGACCTAAATCAACGAATGTACAATTGAAGCATTGCTGATAATAAATTAAAAGCATTTGAGAAAAATTCTATAAATTTATTACAGTGAAATGAAAATCCAAGCCTGGCAGAGGACACTTGAAGTGCAATCTAATGAAATGATATCCATTCAGGAAATATAACATTTAGCCAGAATATTTTCTAATAGCCAGAACTTACTAATGTCACTAATTTAGCTTCAGTGAGAAACTCTGCATGGATCGGAGAGGAGGTTGGCCAGTGGGGATGAGCTCACTACAGACAGGACTCAGGAAAAGATCTTGGGCATGTTCGTACAAGAGCCCAAAGCACTGTGTTCATAAAGTATTAAGACCCCCTTTTTTCATTTTTGTTGTGTTACAGCCTGATACTACAATAGTTTAAATTATTTTTTTAATCTACCCTCAGTACTCCATAATGGCAAAGTGATAACAGAATTTTAGAAATGTTTGCAAATGTACTGTATAAAAAAGGAAAAACTGAAATATCACATTGGCATAAGTATTCAGATTACCAAGAGCACACTGGCCTCCATAATTCTCAAATGAAAGAAGTTTGAGCTGGTCAAGAGCTGGTCACCCAAACTGAGCAATAGGGGGAGAAGGGCCTTAGTAAGAGAGGTGACCAAGAACCCGATGGTCACTCTGATTGAGCTCCAAAGGTCCTGGGGGAAGATGGGACAATGTTCCAGAAGGACAATTGTCACCTCAGACCTCGACTGATCGGAACTTTATGGCAGAGTGGCTAGACGAAATCCTCTCCTCAGTGCAAAACACATGAAGGCTCGCTTGGAGTTTGCAAAAAAGCAAAAGGACTTTCAGACTGCGAGGAACAAGATTCTCTGGTCTGATGAAACCAAGAATGAACTGTTTGGCCTCAATTCTAAATGTTATGTCTGGAAGAAACCAGGTGCTGCTCATCAACTGCTCAATACCATCCCAAAAGTGAAGCATGTTGGTGGCAGCATCATGCTGTGGGGATGTTTTTCAGCAGCAGAGACTAGCAGATTGGTTAGGTTTGAGGGACAGCTGAATGGAGCAGAGTGCAGAGATATCCTCAATGAAAACCTGTTCCACAGCACTCAGGCCTGTCAAGGCTTACCTTGGTGGGAGTCTGTAGCGCAGAGATGTGCACTCACCCTTGCAGATATCCACAGTCCAAGGTGACCAGTTAAGGAAGCCACCTGGGCTGTGAATCTGTGCATGGGGCTTGGCAGGAAAAGTGCTCCAATTGGCAGTACCGGCAGGAATACAAACGAAAGGAAAGTCCAGGAATAACCATAGTCAAGGGATGCCACAAGTCAGGATAAACGTGGAGCGCAGGCAAGGACAGAAGCCAGGGTCAGTCTGGAAAACAAGCTCAGGCGACAAGAAATCAAGAACAATGAACTGACCCTGCTCTCAGGGAGAGGAAGTGTTTTATACCTTGCTTAAACAAGCAATTAGCTTCAGGTGGACAATGAGAGACAGGAGCATTCTCCGGTAAAGTTCAGCCCCCTAGTGCTGCAATGCCAGATAAACAAGACTTGATCTATATGAACTGAGGTGTGGCTCAGAGGCAGGATAACAGGCCCAGGACATCAAAGTACCCAGGTTCAAATCCCCTGTTAGGTACTTAACAGCGGCCACGCCTGGCTGTCTGTATGGTACAGTGAGAACCATGACAAGGACCTCTGACTAGGCTGAAGGTTCACCTTCCAACATGACAATGATCCTAAGCAAACAGCCAAGACAACACAGGTGTGGATTTGTGACAACTCTGTGACTTTCCTAGAGTGGTCCATCCAGATCCCTGACTTAAACCCTATTGAACATCTCTGGAGGGACCTGAAAATGGCTGTCCACTGATGGTCTCCTTCCAACCTGACTGAGCTTGAGAGGATTTGCAAAGAAGAATGGCAGAAAATCCCCAATCCAGGTGTGCAAAGCTTGTTAAATCATAGCCAGAAAGACTGGAGGCTGTAATTGCTGGCAAAGGTGCTTCAGCAAAGTACTGAGTAAAGGGCCTGAATATTTAAAGCGGAGTTCCGGGCACAGAAAATTTTTTTCAATGAACATACCCCCGGGACAGTCAGAGCTAGTACATTCCACAATGGCTAGCCTCTGATCTGTCCTGGTTCGCACTTACCTGCAAGAAGAAATACTAACTTATAAAATTTCTTCCACAGCGTTGCCATCTCTGTTGTGGGCAGCTGAAGCCAGCGCGATCCTCTTCTGCGTCCTCTTCCGCGTCTTCTTCTCCCAGAATGCACCTTCACCGGCCCCTCTCGTCACTTCCGGTGCGGCGCCGCATTCCTACACAGCTTCTGGGCATGCCCAGAAGCTGTTTAGCAGGGAATGCGGCGTCGCACCGGAAGTGACTAGTGGGCCGGTGCCGTCGCATTGATTCCTGGGAGCGATGACGTTCAGCTCCCAGGAATCATTGCAAACTGGAAGAGACGGCGCGGGCCGAGGCCACAGAGGGAGGAAGTGAAAAAAGGTGAGTATTTCTTTCTACAATTACAAGGTAAGTAAAAAAAAAAAAATAATCCTAACTATCCAATTCCTTTTCAGGTGAAGCAAAGCAAGCGGATGGCCACAAAATCGATTAGGTCGATTTTGTGCCCGGAACTCCGCTTTAAGTACACATGATATTTCATTATTTTCTTTTTAACAAATCCACAGACATTTCTAAAATTCTATTTTAGTCATTATGGGGTACTGAGTGTAGAATAATGAGAAACAAATGAATTTAAAAAACTGTCAGGCTGCAACATAGAATTGAAAAAGGTGAAGGGGGTCTGAATACTTTATCAATGCACTGTACATATACAGGATACAATGTTTTTATGGTATGTTGGTGGCTTAACTGACCATGTTGTTTTTGTTGAGCTAAACAGCATTTTTTTTCTAGGTCTGGTCATGTCCCTCTAAGCCTGGTGGTTCGATTCTCTTGCCTGTCTCTGGAACAAGCTTCCAGAAATAGAGTAGAAGGGTTAGCCACTAGGTTGAGAGTATTTAACTGATCTCAGCCAATCCCTGGGTGGTGAGACCAAAAGGTGTGGCTAGAAGAAGATAAATGTTTTTGAGGGTCTGTTCAGATCTCTCTGTCCTGGGGCCTCTGCCCTTGGGAGACAGCCTGTGTTACTGATGAGCTGTTACTGTTAGGCCTCAGAATGTTCTTGGTTGAGGCCCTGAAGAAGGTCTGGATTAAAGAGAATTTGATAGAGGATACTACTTTAGGAAGGTGAGCTGCACAAGGACCCCTTTTACTGAAGAGTGTTTCTGGAAAGCTGAATGGGGAACTGTCTCAGGACACTGTAAGTAGGGCCATTTGCCTAGAGCTCCAGGTGTGCCTGTGCTTTGAGGGTTAGAAACTACAGGTTGCTGCAAGGACTGTGACTTCTCTTACAAAGTCTCAGACTAGCTGGCTGTCCCCTCCACCTCCAGCAATATTTAAAGCTGCTGCTGAAGGACTTTGCCCGAGAATCTGTCTTGTAATACCTGCATGTGTTTTGGGGTACCCTGCACCCTCAATATAAAGGCAAAAATTGACCAGCGCTATGGAGTGTGCGGTGAAGCGTGAAAGACTAACAGGTGTAAGCGGCCAACAACCAAAACCCCAAAAGGGGTCAAGATATATGTAAAGTGCAGAGAGAGGTTGTAAACGGCGCTACCTTTGTGCAAATAAAAAGAAATAAAGTGCATACACTTGCAATCAAATGATAAATAAATAAAGGGATGTATCCCATAAAACCAAAAAGGGTTAAATAATATATATGCTATGTATCAAGTGGGTTCAGGTCGGAAAAGATCAAATATCCTGATCTGTGATAAGTAAAACCCAGAAAGTGCTGAAGTGCAATAAATAAATTAATAACATAGACAGTGTTTTTATTGTGATATACAAGTAATGAAAATCAATCCAGTGTAGAAATAAAATCAAGTATTGGTGATATTCCTGGCACTGTTACTGTTGAAAGTGCAACATGCCAGTAGAGAACATATAAGTGAAGTAGAAGTGATGAGTGAAACCAGGGAAAAAAATCCCTTAAAAATAGATAAAATGAAATAAATGTCAGCTGCAATCACCCGTGTGACCACTAGGTATCGCGCTGTATATACAACCTGCCTTGTACGGAAGTTAGGCAAGGATAGATCTCCAAGGGTCCCCCTCCACAGTCAACAAAGCACCAGTTGGCGTGTTTCCATATGGAGAGAAAGAAGAGGGGAGCCTCGTGAAGTATCAATCGTAAAAATGAAGAAAGAACGTAGCATCCACTCACTGTGAAAAGCTGTGATAGCTGCCTCGAATCAGTAGCACTCGCCGGGAAGCTTCCGTGTTCCACGGCGGTGGAATCTCAAAACCGGAAGTGACGCTGTGACGCAATGTACCCGCCCTACGCGTTTCGTCATCGACGTCTGCTGGAGCGGCCCCTAAAGCATGAAACTAGCAAGCATTGACTATACGTTGCAACTTTATCAAACAACATTACTTTTCAAAAAAGCAACAGGTGTGATGGGGGGGGGGGGGGGGTGGGAGAGAGGGGTAGGGGGAGGGGAATTAAGTCACAAGCCCGAAGCTGTATTGAATAGATAAAGACACACAAGGGAGAGTGGGGGAAGGGGAAATCTTCAGACCTCCTCTTCCTCCATGAGATCCATCAGATTATAGTCTCTGAGCAGACTGTAAACCAGTCTGCGATAGTCCTCAATGGACATTCTCTCCCGCTGGTGGATAAGGCGCTTTCTGGCGCACCATAAAGCGTCCTTAAAGCAGCACAACACCGCCAGGCGTTGTCAATGTCCTCCTGGGAAAAAGTCCATTCAGCACACCGAAATGTGTGATGGCAGTCGTGAAACAAAGTCTCTAAGTTCAGGTTCCAAGGCCCTCAACAGGCTCTGTGCAAAGGGGCACACCCAGAAAACGTGATATGACGTTTCCTCCTGGATGATGCAAAAAGGGCAGTGCCTGTATCTGCACAAGCTTCTGTCATGCAAAAATGTCCTGAGCGGCAACCCCCCTTGGATTGCCATCCATGCTTGTGTTCAACTACTGCAGTAAAACTAAAAAAAACACCCCTGGACTGAGCCTGTGTTTGTCAGTGTGCTCTGAAACTGGTATTTGGCAGCCCCTGAATAGGTAAGGGAGACCTGGGTTTTTTCTAGCAGGCCCTTTTGCGGGTGAGTGCTACATATGAATGAGACGTTATAAACATACTGTATAAATAGTTATCTATAGGAGTTACAAACACCATGTTGCATAAAGAAAGCAGAGCCACAATTCCATTATACATAATATCCTGCAAAGCTTATACCCTGATATACTTAGCAAAATGCAAAGTCCACTTGCCTGGCCTTACAGCAAATATAGAGCCCCTTTTCTGATACACAGATTTCCCAACAAAACAGACCTATTTAAATATAATACAATGAAGAGTCCATGTTTAACCATACTGTTTATAGCACAATACAAATGCTTCAGCATGCAACATATACAGTACAATAAAGACTCCTTCAATCAACATACACAGCCCCTTACATAGCCCATGTTCATACTGTCTCTCAACACATAAAATAATAACTAGAGTTACAGTTGTAAATCAATGAATATGCCAACAGTCAGCAGAAAATGTAAAAAAAATGTAAATGTCTATTTTATCCAAGCAATATAATGTAAATGGTGCTGTCCATCGCACTATAAGTAAATTGTGCTTTACTCAATTGGTCTCTAGAGCTAGCCCTTGCAAATTAAATTACAAGTACGACTTACATAATTTACTAACACATTTTAACCACAGAGGAACATCAAAATCACATTAAGAATGAAGAAAAAAACATTTGTTATAAATAATTTATGATCATAAAAATCTAAGGACTTGACCCAGATAAGCTTGTCAGTTCTGGTTGGCAAAGAGCAAGAAATGCGAATTTAACTATGTTGGCCTTAGCTAAAGAAAATTGTTAGGATCTTCTCGTAAAAGTCAAAGATTGGGCTATAACAATGTGATTTTGTGACATGTTGCAATAATTCTTTCTAAAAGATGGATATAAATTGTAGCTTCTTGGCGAGCACAGAAAGGGAAGAAAGAACAAGGATGTTAGGTGAGGTCAGGCGTGGGTATAATTTGGATGCCAAGTTAACAGTTTCAGACCAACCTTTGGAGAAAAAAACACCAACATGTGATAAAATTGCACATTGATGTGTGCAGCACTTAAAGGAAACCTGTGCGGAGAGAAATATAGAGCCATCTATTGCTGCCCTCTTCTTCCTTAAATGCTCATTCCCTTTTTGTCATGTTGGTATAATGGATTAAATAATTCTAAAGAGATTATAGCCAATCATTTGAAGTCCTGGGTAGAGGTTGCCGTCATCCCTTAGGAAGAGTGAAAACAAATTGCCCCCTTAACGGATAAGACTATAAAGGCAACCACTAACCAAAAAAGTATTTAAAAAGTATAAATGTTATTCTTAGATAGACAATAATACATCACAAAATAGTGGTAGTGAATGGACATACAAAGTGATCATTAAAAATATTATGGCTAAAGAGATTGTCTAAACAGAAGGTGTAGTAGCCTCATTCATGGAAAAGAGCAATCCTCCAATACCCAAAAATTGACGATACTATTTTGTGATGTATTATTGACTATGTAAGTATAAACTTTATACTTTTTAAATACTTTTAATAAGGGGCAATTTGTTTTCACTCAAATAATTCTTGGTCACTGACCCAGGACAAGCATGTAGACCAGTGGTTCCGACTTCACATGCAGCATGCTTGTTTCAGTACAATGCCTTGCAGTACTTAAACCAGAGAAAGTCAGGCCCCTACCATTTTGTAGCGAGAGGCAAGCAATAGTACTCTACAAAATTATCTAGATTTTTCTTTAACCACTTGCCTCCCACTAACAGTACATTTACTGTTAGCGGGCAGCACAGGCAGGCACCACGATGAACCCGTACATCACAGTGTACTTCCTTGTTTAGAGGCGCACATGTACACACCCCCTGCTGACCTGTGCTGTGATTGGAAACAGGAAGAGTTTGTTAGCAGGTTACAGCCAATCATTTTGACGGTATACCTGCTGATCTGATGGGGCCAATCACAACATAGATCTGTGTGTTTGTAAACACAGGATCTGGCTGGATCTGGCCATTAAGAACTGAAAGCAAAAAGAAACCCAGCCAGATCAGTGAGTAAAAGCAGCACACATACACTTCTTAGACACAAAGATACCCACTTGATTGTCCTCCTGATCATTATTATGAACCTTATTATTACTGATCACTGTATTAGTGCCACTAGTGACGTCAGTGTCAGTTAGTGTCCCTCCCAGCCAGTGTTGGTTAGCTCCAGATTGCCCACCCACAGTCACAATATAAGTCGTTGATCACCGCCATTACTAGTATAGTGTTTGTAGAGATCAGCATCTTGATCACAATCAGAACTATACAGGTATCTTCAATAGTAAAGTATCCCTAAAAATGCAGTGTTAGCAAGATCACCCCCTGGTCACTACCAGCATTTGGGACTTGTACATTTTGGCCTAAATATATGAAGAAATTAGATTTTTTTATTTTTATGTGATATGTTTTATACCAGAAAGTTGAAAATATTAGTGGTTGTTTTTTTTTCATAAATTCTGGTCTTTTTTTATTTATATAATAAAATTAAAAAAACCCTGTGGTGAACAATACCACAAAAAGAAAGCTCTATTTGTGTTCAAAAATTATATATACTTCATTTGCGTAAAGTGTTGCATGACCAAGCAATTGCCAGGTAAATTATCACAGTGCTGCTAATTAGCAAAAAATACCCTGGTCATGAAGGCGGTAAAATCTTCTGGAGGCCAAGTAGTTGAAATTAACTTCAGGAAGATATAAAAAAGACACAAATTAACCACTTTAGCTCCGGAAGGTTTTACCCCCTTCCTAACCAGGCATTTTTTTGCGATACGGCACTGCTTTGCTTTAACTAACAACTGCGCGGTCTTGCAACGATGTACCCAAATAAAATCAATGTCTTTTTTTCCCCCACAAATAGAGCTTTCCTTTGGTGGTATTTGCTCACCTCTGCAGTTTTAATTTTTTTGCGCTCTAAAAAAAAACTTAAAAAAATACCCAGTAAAAAAATAAAGAAATTACATTTCCTGACAGACTCCATGGCAGCATATGTATGGGTAGCCCTGCCTCCTCTTCTACCCTATAGGACCCCACTCCCTCAAATTTTTGCTCTGTAACAGGACCCGTCCTTTTTTGTCCTCCTCCTCTTACAAGTTTGAAGAATTACTTGGATTGTTCAGACCATTCAGTGGGCCTATAGAGCTAAGGGCTCGGCGCCTCCGGATGAGGTGACTGCTCATTCAACCAGAGGGATTTCTACATCGCGGGCAGCCTCTCTGCATGTCGTACCTGAAGTGATCTGTAGAGTGGCCAAATGGTCTTCAATTAACACCTTTATGGCCCATTACTGTGTTGAACTGGCCTCTTTGTCCTTTGTTAACTTTGGTTTGCAGATACTGTCGGCTGACGGTGCAAATAAAACCTTTTTTTTTGCCCACCCCGGTGTCTATGGCTAGTAATTTCCTGTACATATGCTGCCATGGCAAAATTTCCTATCGCATACTTACCGTAATTTTCGTTTCCTAATGGACTCCATGGCAGCAGGAGTTCCCTCCTGTCTGCTGGAGTGGGCTAGTAATGGAATTCGGCTTCTGGCACAGAGCAAAAATTTATGGGAGTGGGGTCCTATAGGGTAGGAGAGGAGGTGGGGCTACCCGTATGTATGCCATGGAGTCCATCAGGAAAGGAAAATTACGGTAAGTATTTGATAGGAAATTTTTAGTTTTTTTCATCAATTTAGGCCAATATGTATTCTGCTACATATTTTTTCGCAAAAAAAAAAATCCTAATAAGTGTATAATGATTGATTTGCGCAAAAGGTATAACGTCTACAAACTAGCGGATAAATTTAAGAACTTTTTAATTCTTTCATTGTTTTTACTAGTAATAGCGGTGTTAAGCAATTTTAGCGGGACTGCAACATTGTGGCAGCCAAATCTGACACTAAGTGACTCTTTTTGGGGACCAGTGACACCAATACAGTGATCAGTGCTAAAAAAAAAAAAAATGCACTGTTACTTTATCAATTATACTGGGAAGGGATTAACACCAGGGGCGATCAAGGAGTTAAGTGTGCTCCTAGGGAATGCTTTCTAACTGTGGGGGAGTGGATGCACTGGAGGAAAAAAAATCTGTGTATAAGCTTAGCTGACACACAAGATCTCTCTTTTACTCCCTGAAAGAACAGGGGTCTGCCTTGTTTACATAGGCAGATCGCCGTTCTGTCATTTTGCCGAACAATCGACTGGACCCAGCTGACCTTGTGGCTCGCTCGTGCCCCTTACATCACCTGCATACAATCCCGTACATGTACTTGATTTTGTGTTGCCGGGCTGCCCTGCTGCAGTATATATGCGGTGGACGGTCCAGAACTGGTTAATGCATCCTTAAATTTAATAATAAATCAATAAATGTATTTTTTTAAATGGAAAAAATGCAAGCGGTGTTGGTTTCTGATTTTGACTTGTTAGAAAGAAAAAGAAAAAAAACAACCAACAGAACTTTTTAGGTACTATTAGCTATTACACGTGACAACAAAGAATACCTTTTATTTTAGTAAAAAACAATAATTGTGTCATCTAAAAAAACTTTGCATGTCTAAAAATGTCAGTGGGGAATATTAGGCTGCAAGTACACATGTGGTTCATTAATTTGATGTGTTGAAAGCAGAAAAGTGGGCACCATAGTTTGTTGTGCATGAGGCTGGGTATCTGCAGACTGCTTAGGGCACCCATGCTCGCCTGTGTCCACAGCCACAAGTGTAGAAACTGGGCACCTGACCATTAGAACTAGACCAAGAAACAATAAAAGAATGTGGCCTGGTCTGAGAATTCATGTTTTCTTCTATATCATGTGGGTTTTTATCAGCTGTTAAAGCAGAACTTAACTATGGGTAATCCCTATGCTACTAGCAAATAGATATGAAGGTATATTATATTTACTGTATTTAAAACTATTTTTTTTTACATTTCTTCAGTTGTTTCCTGGTTTCTTGCCTAAGCCAAAATTATGTCATACATCCCAGGAGTCTTCATGAGCATTCTTTTTTTTTTTTCATCTGGAAGAGGGAAGGAGGGGCTCTCTCAGCTAAGCACACCCTCCTGCCTGCATGTCTGATCTAAGGGCAGATGTATTTTAGGAAGTAAATGCTACATTAATCATCTGCCCTTTTTTCAAAGTGATTTCTCAACAAAATAAAGCATGGAAACATGGATAGATGGGCGAGTTGCTTTACATTTTTTAAAATTAAATGAATAGTGTTTTCAGTTTGTTGTGCTCAGAATCAGTTTAGTTCCACTTTAAGCAAGAGAATAAATTAAGTTTAGTATAATGCAATGCTCACTCTATATTTAAAGTAGACCTGAATTCAAAGAGTGAAGATTTGGTAAATATGCCTAAGCAGTTCCCTTAAAGTGACATTAAAGGGTCCCTAAAAAAAAAAAAAAAACATACATGTTATACTTACTTGCTCTGTGCAGTGATTCTGCACAGAGCAGCCCCGATCCTCCCCTTTTCGGGTCCCTCTCCAGGGCTCTTGGCTTCTCCTCTTCAGCCAGTGCCTCCAATAGCAAGCCACTTCCTCTGGGGGCACTGGTACATGCTTGCTCCCGAGCCCCGCTCTATGCATCCATAAGATACACAGAGCCGTGGCTCAGCCCTGCCACTCACTCCCTTCTCATTTGCTCACTGGCTGTGATTGACAGTAGCAGGAACCAATGGCTCCTGCTGCTGTCTCAGCCAATAAGGAATGAGAGACCTGGGAGAAGCTCAGCTCTCGTGCCCATTGCTGGATCAAGATGGGGTTCAGGTCAGTATCGGGGGGGGGGGAATAGATAAAGATAAAGGTAGAAAAACTTGAGCCTTTAAACCCACTTTATCCTGTTGCCAACCACCTGACGCAGATTTACTACGACAAGCTGGCTCGGCTATGCATACGTCGCTCACGCCTGTGGGCAGGGGTGCACGCGTTTGCCGACTCGGTGGTGATCAAATTAGTTCCAGATCTGATCAATGACTTATGGCCTGGACCTGCTGATTGGCTTTGGTGAATGTAAACACAGGCATAAGAAATTATGCAATCTTCCCTCCTGGAGCCCTTTTCAGTTCCAGCGTGAGAAGAGAGAACATCACAGTAAGTACAGTGAGTTGACCCTTGTCACAGTGTCACTATATACCAGTGTACAGATAATTTACTAATCACTGTATTAGTGTCACTGGTGACCGCAGTTAGTGAGAGCAGGAGTGAGGTTTTGGGTACCTGCCATATAGTCCCCAATAAGATTTATTACCCTGATTAAAAGAAAGATATAACTGCGCTAAATACTAGATAACACAGCAGCAACTTAAATTGTGACAAGCAAAAATGGGTATATGTAAGGGCTAAGTTGCGCAACTTAGCCCTTACATATTACCCTGATTACCCACAGTTAACCCCTTCACTACCCTGTCACAGTGTCACTGTTATAGTGTATAGATCTTTTTTCTGATCACTATATTCATGTCACGGGTGACATCAATTAGCTTTACCGTTAGTGTCAATCCAGGACAGCGTCAGATTGCCCCCAACATATTTAGTAATACATTTTAATCCTTTGATGGCCAGTGACACATGCACACACACACTAAACACCTCCATTACTAGTAAAGTGTCTGAACGGATCAATATCTTTAATCAGATCAGAACTATACTAGCGTCCCCGATAGTTTTGTATAGCATTCTCAAAATGCAGGGTTAGCAGGATCAGCCCTGAAACCTGCCAGCACCTGCATTTAGCCCCTTCGCCCAGCCCCCAAGAAGTGCCGTATGAGCAGATTACTGTCACTTCCAATACACAGCACACAAAAACCGCAGGGTTAGCAGAGTCAGGACTGATCTCTGTCAGCACTAACAGTTACATTTTTGGTAGGAGTTCAAACGGTTCTTGTCAACCAGGTGCTTTTTAACCTGTGAGTCACACTAGGTACCCATACATTTACTGGCCAAAATGTCCAAACAGAGATACACTAGTGAAGAGGCCTATACGATGCTGAGCATGACAGATGAGAGCAATGGGGAATCCTCACAGAATCAGGCTCAGTATTCGAACCTGTAGAGAGCAGTGGCACCCTGACAGATAGCTCTGATGATGGTGTAGTGGTCCCTGCTAAGGTAAAGCATAACCGACCGTGTACTTGTGTTGCTGAGGTGCAACAATCGCATGGTTCACGTATGCAGCAGAGTGTTGGTACTAGTGCCGCTAATCCTTCTGGTGAACTGGCAAGCACCAGCACCTAGTACATCCTGGTCGTAGACAAACCAGCACTGCAGTAACAATTGGTGACATGGCAAGTCCCATAAGTGCAGTTCAAGCTGGTGCGGTGGCTAGCACAAATAGTGTCCTGAAGCCACCAAGAATTTGAAGACAGGCCCATAGAGCCCATAGTATCCTTCCTGATGTGCTTGCAAATCCTGATTCTGAGCCACCACTTCTGCAGCACCTGTACTTCCCCCATTAACTGGCCAACCCGGACTTTAGGTGGAACCAGCTGATTTTACTCCCCTTGGTTTTTATGAGCTGTCTTTCATGGAAGATCTGTACATATCTCTTGTGGACCAAAGCAACCTATATGCCGATCAATTTATCACAGCAAACCCAAATTTGACGCTTATAAGAGAATTTTCATGGAAATGTAACACTGTTTCTGAATTTAAAAACTTTCTGGGCCTATTATAGGCATTACCAAAAAGAGTGATGTGCTGTCATATTGGTCCACTTACCCAAATCATCATATGCCTGTGTTCTCTGCTGCCATGGCCAGGACTAGATACGAGCAAATCTTACGATTAATGCATTTCAATGAAATTAACTCTGTCTTTCTCGGGGTGACCCTGGATATGACCGACTCCACAAAATTCGGCCCCTCGTAAATCACTTCAACCAACAATTTGCAGCCTTGTATATGCCCCAACAAGCTGTCTGCATTGATGAGTCCCTGAATAAATTTTCTGGCTGCCTTGTTTTCAAACAGTTTATCCCCAGCTAGCGTGCCAGATATGGGGTCAAGATGTATAAGCTCTGTGAAAGGGCAACAAGCCCCCCAAATGTGTATACAAAAAATTAATATCCACGCTGTGATGTATAATTAAAATAGAAAAGTGAAAAACCTGAAGCTGCTGTTCACTAGGTAAACTACCAGAAAATGTTAAAAGATGTAAATAGACAGGGCTAACAGGTAAGAAATTAATAAATATATGTGTATATAAAATTAATACATATACTGCAGCAAAAATACATTCATAATCAATGAATAAAAATTAATAAAAGTGCAATAATGTGCAAATACATAAGTGTCCATACAATGACCATATAAAGTGCAAGTGAATTAATTAAGTGCAGTCCAAAAGGTGGTTTCTTCCAACGAAACTAAAGTGCCAAAAAGGTGCTCAAATCCTTTAAAGTGCCCAGGTGCTCTTCAAGAAAAAAGGGGGGGGGGCCCCCAATGGGGATGCACTCACCAGATTGAGAATGTAAATGAGCCTTGAGCAAATATGGTGTTCCTTATTCGGATTGCAGGATAAATGCAGCTACCCAGGCATATAAGATATCCCTTATGCGGATGGATGGATAACATGCACGGCTTAGAATGGCTCCTTAATTAATCTCCTCTCTCTCTCTCCAAAGTGGGTTTTAAAAAGAAAGGGAAGAAGCCATACATAGTGAAGCCCGTAGGGTTTATTAAGATCAAATGTACAAAATAATACTCACAAAGGTATCATCAACAAATAGCATTGAACAGCTTTGAGTATTCCCATGCAGCTCGTCCCTTTACTTCCGTGGCGCTGCCGGCGTGCGTTCCACGGTGGTTTGACAGGAAATGACGCTGCTAAGCTCCGCTGCCCGGAAGTTACGTTGACGCGTTTCGCCCGCCTTAATGGGCGTTCTCAAAGCCCCCCAAATGCCCAGACTACAGTACACAGGAAGCAGCAGCAAGATTGTTTGGGACTTGGTGTCACCTTTATTCGGAAAGGGGTATTAATTATACATGGACAATTATTACACAAGCGTGCTACTTTTTAGTCACCTTTATGATTCTGGAATTGGCGCATGTGGCAACATGCGACCTAATCATAGGGGCTTCCCCCAACGGCATGTAGATTCCCAACTTAGAGGGGAGGAGAGACCCTGCTTGAAGTGTAATAAATTGTTTGCAATGAAGTGGAGGGACACACGGGATGTTTTAGTTCTGTCTTTTATTCACGAAGATACGACTGTCCAAATTACAATGACTGGTGTTGTTGAGAAGCCCCTCTGTGTCCACGAATACAACCTTAACATGGGAGAGGTAGACTTCAAAGACCAGATGATGGTGCCATGCTTAATTGCCCGTAAGGCCAGACACTGGTCCAACAAAGTGTCTGTATACCTATTCCAATTGCCTCTGCTGAATGCTTATGTGCAATACAAAGCGTCAGTAAGAAGTGGATCCTTCCTAAAATTCCAGGAAGAGATCACCACAGCCCTACTGTATCCAGACGGTGCTGTGGTACAAATTCACAATCCAGATGCAGTGAGCCGGCTGCATGAGAGGCATTTTCCAGATGTCCTCCCTGGTACCCCTACCCAAAGAGCACCCGAAAGAAGATGTTGTGTCTGTAGAAAACACAGATATAAGTGTAAAACACACTATTTTTGCCTTTCCTGTCCTGGCCAACCTGGTCTCTGCATCGGGGACTGTTTCTGTTGCTACCACACACTAGTGGAGTATTAATATAGGGTACAGCAGGGCACACTTTCACACAGGGTCTCGTTAGATGGCTTTCGCATTTTAAGAGACCCAAGCCTGGAACTTTTAAAGTTTTTTTTTACAGTTACAATAAAAGTGTAAAAAAAGTTAAAAAAAAAATAAAAAATAAAAAAATAAAAAAAATAAAAATAGTTGTCATTTTATTGAGTTAATTTTCTGTTCTTATTCTTTTACTGCACTTTATAATATACTGTAAAGTTTTATTGTTACTGTTTTTCATTGTTAACCATAGTTTGCTTTGCAGATACCGCCATTGTACGTTTTACTGTACTGTATACTATTTTATTGTAATGTTTTATTGTTACTGTGTTTTGTTAACAATTGTTTGCTTTGCAGGTACGCCCATCAGCTGAAGCACTGATTTGTTTATCCTGACAGCAACAGCGTTTGCTCTCAGCATATACAGTATTTCACAAAGGTGAGTACACCCCTCACATTTTTGTAAATATTTTATTATACCTTTTCATATGACAACACTGAAGAAATGACACTTTGCTACAATGTAAAGTAGTGAGTGTAAAGCTTGTATAACAGTGTTAATTTGCTGTCCCCTCAAAATAACTCAACACACAGCCACCAATGTCTAAAATGCTGGCAAGAAAAGTGAGCACACCCCTAAGTGAAAATGTCCAAATTGGGCCCAATTAGCCATTTTCCCTCCCCAGTGTCATGTGACTCATTGGTGTTACAAGGTATCAGGTGTGAATGGGGAGCAGGTGCGTTAAATTTGGGGTTATCGCTCTAACTCTCTCATACTGGTCACTGGAAGTTCAACATAGTTTCATAGTAGTTGAGGTTGAATAAAGACAATAGTCCATCCAGTTCAACCTGTGTAGGTGTGTGTGGATGTAATTATTTCCCATACCCCTGAATGTTTTTATCCTTGTAATGTACGTCCAAGAGTCTTTTAAAAGTAACCATACTCCCCGTGGTTACTACCACTTGTGATAGAGAATTCCACAATCTTGTAGGCCTTACTGTAAAAAAAACCCCTGTGTAGCCTAAGGTTAAATCTCTTCTCCTCTAATCGCATTGTATGGCCTCGTGTCCTCATGCATTCATTGCGACTGAACAGTTTTTTTTCTATGTTGAGATCACCATTGAGGTACTTGTAAATTGCTATCATGTCCCCTCTCAGGCGTCTCCTTTCCAGGGAGAATAAATCAAGCGCTTGTAAGCGCTCTGCATAATTAAGGTCCTCCAATCCCCTAATCAGTTTAGTTGCTTTTCTCTGTACTCAATCACATCCCTTCTGAGGATTGGCACCTCATTGCAAAGTCTCTGAGGATCTGAAAAAAAGAATTGTTGCTTTACATAAAGATGGCCTAGGCTATAAGAAGATTGCCAAGACCCTGAAACTGAGCTGCAGTACAGTGGCCAAGACCATACAGCGGTTTAACAGGACAGGTTCCACTCAGAACAGGCCTTGCCATGGTCGACCAAAGAAGTTACACGTGCTCAGCGTCATATCCAGAGGTTGTCTTTGGGAAATAGAGGTATGAGTGCTGCCAGCATTGCTGCAGAGGTTGAAGGGGTGGGGGGTCAGCCTGTCAGTGCTTAGACCATATGCCGCACATTGCATCAAATTGGTCAGCATGGCTGTCGTTCCAGAAGGGAGCTTCTTCTAAAGATGATGCACAAGAAAGCCCACAAACAGTTTGCTTGAGACAAGCAGACAAAGGACATGGATTACTGGAACCATGTCTTGTGGACTAAAGAGACCAAGACAAATTTATTTGGTTCAAATGGTGTCAAGCGTGTGTCGCGTCAACCAGGTGAGGAGTACAAAAACAAGTGTGTCTTGCCTACAGCTAAGCATGGTGGTGGGAGTGTCATGGTCTGGGCTGGGCTGCTTAGGAGTGCACTCACTTTTGTTGCCAGCAGTTTAGACATTAATGGCTGTGTGTTGAGTTATTTTGAGTAGAAAACAAATTTACACTGTTAGGCCCCGTTCACATACAAGCGACGCTACTTCCCGGGGCGACCTCCGAGGTCGCGGTGCAAGCAGCGTGCCGCAACCTCGGAGCGGCCGGCATGGACTTCATAACATTGAAGTCTATGGCGGTCGCCTCCAGGTCGCCCCAAAGAAGCTCCGGACCCTTTTTCTAAGTCGGAGCGACTTGTGTCGCTCCTATTAGAACGGGTCCGCAGCTTCCCTATTGAAGGCGACCTACGGCAACCTGTGAGGCGACCAGGTCGCCTCACAGGTCGCCTTAGTGTGAACGGGGACTTATACAAGCTGTACACTCACTACTTTACATTGTAGCAAAGTGTCATGTCTTCAAAATGTTTATATTTACAAAAATGTGAGGGGTGTACTCACTTTTGTGAGATACTGTACATAAATCAATGATTGCAGCTCTGTAGAAGGTGATTTTACCACCGCAGTTAAAAAAAAAAAAAAAAACATATATAATGCAAAGCATAGGGGATGGGGTGGACACAGAGGGCGGATCTCCCCTATGCTTCGCCATATATTTTTAACAATTTTCTTGGCAGAGATTTCTTCATCCACATTGATCGATGTGAATGGAGGAATCTGTTATATTCTTTTTCTTTTTGTTCAGCCCATGGGCTGAACGAAAAAAAAGAACATTGCATGTGTGCCCATCATTAGAAGTGGGTGGATGCTGGGGGGGGGGGTCTAATGGTGGGCATGCCACACACTTTCTGGCAGAGATTTCTTCATCCACATCGATCGATGTGAATGGAGGAATCTATTAGGTTCTCATTTTTTGTTCAGCCCACAGGCTGCATGAAAAACAAGAACCTTACAATATATGCGCAACAAGGACCAGCAACGCACTGGTATGTTTCTGGACTTTGAGTGGTCATACCGGGATGATGCCTGCAGGTTTAGGCATCATCTTGGTATTGTTTTTTACAGCCGGCAGTCAGCTTTCATGTAAAAGCAAGACTAGACTGATTTTACAAGCAATGGGAGGGGACTCTACCCCCCCCCCCCCCCCTCTTGCCTCTTTCCACAGTTTTCTCGGGCTCTCCTGTCCCACCGGGCAGCCTGAGACTGTAGGTGGTGGTTCTGTCAGCTGACCATAGAGCTGATAAGAGAACAGAATGGCTCCAATCACCTCTGGCCTAAGATAGCGGCAAGCATTTCATGACTTTGGTTTCCCTGGATATAAACAGCGCCTGTGGAAAATTGGAAAAGCATCTTATCACACCAATCTTGGTGTGGTCAGATGCTTTAGGTGCAAAGGTGAGATCTAGAGTCTAATAGACCCCAATTTTTTTAAAAAAAGAGTACCTGTCACTACTTATTGCTATCATATTTACATTCCCTGTGATAACAATAAAGATTATTAAAAAAAAAAAAATGAAAGGGAAAGTGTTAAAATAAAATAAGAAAGCAAAATAAATAATAAATAATAAAAAAAAAGTTAAAGCACTCCTGTCTCCCCCTGTTTGCACGCAAAGGCGAATGCAAGCATCGGTCTCGTGTCATATGTAAACAGCAATTGCAGCATGCATGTGAGGTATTGCCATGAACGTCAGATTGGGGGCAGAAATTCTAGCAGTAGACCTCCTCTGTAAATCTAAAGTAGTAATCTGTAAAGGCTTTTAAAATTATGTAGTTTGTCGCCGCTGCACAGGCGTGCGCGATTTTAAAGCATGTCATGTTTGATATCTATGTACTCGCCATGAGATCATCTTTTATATTTTACCAAACAATTGGGAAATATATAGTGTATTTGTGCATTACATTTCAAAATAGTGTTTTTTTTCCAAATCTCTGCGCAAATACGGTGTGACAAAAAAAAAAATTGCAACATCCACCGTTTTATTCTGTAGGGCCTCTGAATTAAAAAATATATAAAATGTTTGGGGGTTCAAAGTAATTTTCTAGTAAAAAAAAAAAAAATGTTTTTCGTGTAAACAAAAAGTGTCAGAAAGGCTTTGTCAAGTGGTTGGAAGAGTGAGTGATGTGTGACGTAAGCTTCTATAAATTGGGCATAAAATGCCAGGACAGTTTAAACACCTCCCAGTTTCGGAGGCCATGAAATGCCAAGATAGCACAACCCCCCCCCCCAAATGACCCCTTTTCAGAAAGTAGACACCCTAAGGTATTTGCTAAGAGGCAGGGTGAGTATTTTGCAGCTCTCATTTGTTTTGGAAAATTAAAAAAGAAAAGGGAAAATTTATTTTTCTCTCTCTTTTTCATTTTCAAAATTTTGTAACATGAAGCGGGATCTGTGAAATACTCAACATGCCTCTCAGCAAATAGCTTAGGGTGTCTATTTTCCGAAAAGTGGTTGTACTGTCTTTGCATTTCATGGTCTCCAAAACTGTGATACCTCTTCTGCACCTCTTCTGCTACTTCTTGAACATTTCTCCTGATACCAGTCATCAGAAGATAGCACCAGATAGCAGGAGATAGCACCAACATGAGGAAAGCAAAGCTCTGGTTCCTTACCAAGTTGACTGCCTCAGTGCAACTGCTGAAGGTGTTGATACATGTTAACAGCAACATCTCCTCTCAGCTTGTCATTGGTGTGTACAGGATGAGCAGTCGCAGTTGTTTGCATACACTTGTGATCCCAGCTGCAATAATCCTCTGATTCTTGCTGCTTGAATACGCTGTATGCCCCTAATTGCCCATTTGAGGGATGCTTTATTTTTATTGTTAATGTGTCTGCTATGATCTGCCTGGATAGCTTGCATCAAGTTTAATAAGATTTTTAACCACTTTAGCCCCAGGCCTAGTTTTGACACTTTTTGTTTACAAGTTAAAATCAGTATTTTTTTGCTAGAAAATTACTTAGAACCCCCAAATATTATATATATATATATATATATATATATATATATATATATATATTTTTAGCAAAGACTCTGGAGAATAAAATGGCGGTCATTGCAATATTTTTTTGTCACACGTTATTTGCGCAGCGGTCTTTAAAACCTTTTCTGTAAAAATTACGAAAAATCACATTTCACTGTATTTAAAAAAAACTAAACAGTAAAGTTAGGCTATTTTTTTTCCACACCCGTGGAATGGCAACAAACTACGGTCAATAGAAATCTCAATAGGCGACGTTTTAAAAAGTTTTAAAGGTTACCAGTTTAGAGTTAGAGTGTAGCTCTTTTTTTCTAATTATTGCTCACGCTCTGGGGATCACGGCGATACCTCACATGTGTGGTTTGAACAGTGATTTCATTCGCAGCTCGACTTCCATATACATTTTCTTTCGATTTTTTTTTCTATTTATTTTTTTTTTTTTAACACAGGTTTTTTTAAAAAAAAAAATCTGATCACTTTTATTGCTGTCACAAGCAATGTAAACATCCCTTGTGACAGCAATATGCAGTGACAGGTACTCTTTATGGAGAGATCGAGGGTCTAAAAGACCCTAGACCCCTCCATTACACTTCCATCTATTCAAAACGCCAAAAACTGCATTTTTGAATACACTTGTTTTTTGAATCTGCTGCCTTTAGCAGACGAGTAACCCGGACGTGATGTCATGGACACCGCTTCCGGGTTACATCATCGGAGACCCGATCAAAGCCGCATATGGCTTAGATCAAAGCCGCATCCGGCTTAGATCGGGACTCCATCCAGCCGGTGGGACGGGAGACCCGGGCAGAGCCGCAGAAGGCGGCGGGAGGGGGGGGGGGACGTCCCCTCCCGCTCGCTGGGGTAACAATCAAGCGGCTCCCGAGCCGCATTGGTCATTACCGTTGGAAAGCCGACCGCCGGCTCTAAACAATGGTACCAGGAATGATGCCTCTAGTTAGAGGCATCATCCCGGTATAACCATGAAAAATCAGCCGACGTAGATCTACGTTACTTTGCGGTAAGTGGTTAAGGCTCCGACATCATGGCGGTGGCGGTTTGGCAGTTACCATGGGAACTGGGCTTCAGAAAAACAGGAAGCCAGACGCGGTCTACTAGCCTGAACCTATGAGAAAGCCCATTGGGCGCTACGTGTGAGGTGGGCGGTGATGTAATCACACTGGGACTAGGTGGAGCTGTATATGCAGAGGATTGTATTGTGAAATGCTTGTTTTATTTCTGAAATGTGAGTGGATTTTATAAATGGAAATGAATGCTTTTTATAAGTGATTTGCACTATGGTTCTTTCCTCTTGCCTCCTATATGATTGACACCACGCTGAGAGCTGCTGAGAGCTATGGATTTGGAGTTTACGGCCAGTCGACGTGGTGCCACTTATAATAATGCAAAGTGCACATAGCCCTTCTTTATTAGGGAGGTCCATTCAAGACGGTGAGAAGAAGACACCCATAGGTGGGGTGCAGGGCACTGTGGTGATCAGAAGCAATTACTGAAGAGTTTCTGGTGTATGGGACTGCGCCCCTTTTTTTCAAGGACATTGCATTATTTATTGAGGGGTTGTATATATATGTAAAAGAAAAGATGGACTCACAATAATTCAATAATTTATTATACATAGATAGTTTTTATACTGTTTTCAGATATTTGTTTATGCACTCGAATTTGAATGCACTTTATTGAAGGAGAGCGCTGCACTTTTTTGTGACTATAATGTGTCTGTGTTGTTCTTTTATTAAGCTCAAACAAGTCCAAACTTTATAAATATAACACATAGATATACAGTATAACTGCAATGAGAGTAACATTGTGATAATACAAATTCAAAAAGACTCACCAAGATGTAAAAAATGATATCAAAACAATAGAAACTTACAACCTATCCACTTCAAGACCCCCAAACATACATTTACAATATGGGTTTGAAGTGGTTTACTGAGGTAATGGCTGAAGCTGGCGATTCTCTTTCAGATAAAAGTGATCCGAGTGGCTGATTAGCTGTTGGATTGCTTTTAGCAGCGGTGGGAGAGGGGGGTTTACCATTCTCACTGATGAGCCCAGGAAATGATCCAGCAGTTTGAGGGGCTGGACGCAGAGGTGAGGATCATCTCTCCTCACCTCTATGATCTAGGAGGACTGGAGCAACATCATGACCCTACTTCCCGTCTAGTGAGGATGTAAACTATTTTTTTTTTTTTAAAGCATCCAATCAATGTTTTTTAAGTTTTTATTTGATGCTTTCAAGGGTAGATAAGAGATATGGGGTCTTAATGACCCCAGATGTCTCCATTCAAATGACCTGTTATCCCTTATTTCCATGAGAAGGGATGTTTACATTTCTTACGATAGGAATAACAGTGCTAAAAAAAATAAATAAATAAAGGGACAGTGTAAAAATAAAAAAATAATAAAAAAATAAATATTAATACAAATATTTTTTAAAGTGTCCCCATCCCTCTGTGCTAATGCGCAGAAGCAAATGCATTCATAGGTCGTGCATACATATGTAAATAGTGTTGGCACCATAAATGTGGGGTATTACCGCAAATGTTATAGGAAATGCAATTTTAGTGCAAGCTCTCCTCTGTAACACTAAATGAATAACCTGTATAAAAACGTTAAAGCGTTAAAGTCTGCTGCTCTCAGTCTCTCTCTCCTCTCCTCTCTCTTAGCTCTCCACTGTCCATTATGCACACAAGATGGGGGCTGGGGATGGAGAGTGGAGACTGGAGAGGGAAAGGCCAAATGTCGGAGTGCGATTTGGGGAGGGGGGTAAAGGATATGGCTAGGCAGCAGGCCAGGCTGTATAAATGCAGGTAGTGAAGATCTTGGCACCCCCCCCCCCAGGGAGGGACAAAATTGACTAGGTTGGCCAGGGTCGGTATTTTGGTCCAACCTAACAAGCTCCTATTAACTGAATAGAATGCTGGCAAGCAGCCAGTAAAGGTAGGGAACCCATTTTACAGTGTTCAAGATACAACTTTTTAATGATTTTTTGGACGGACGTCCTGTTGCAGACTTTTTTTTTCTAAGCTACCTAGCAAGTAGCAACAGCACCACAGCTAGAGAGAAACTTAAAAGAAAAAATAATTGTAGTTTATTTTTATTTTATTTTTTTAAATTTTTATTTATTTATTTATTTTTTTGTGGTGGGGTGCTGCCCCAGATGCCCCTATGGACAAGCCTTCACTGGATAATTACCGTATATACTCGAGTATAAGCCGAGGCCCCTACTTTTACCACAAAAAGATGGGAAAAATCATTGACTCGAGTATAAGCCTAGGGTGAGAATGCAAGGCGGCGGGCATGGTACAGGAGAATGCAGGGTACTGGCATGGTACAGGAGAATGCAGGGTACTGGCATGGTACAGGAGAATGCAGGGTACTGGCATGGTGCAGGAGAATGCAGGGTACTGGCATGGTGCAGGAGAATGCAGGGTACTGGCATGGTGCAGGAGAATGCAGGGTACTGGCATGGTACAAGAGGATCCCGGGTTGTGGGCATACTACAGGAGATGCAGTGCTGTGGGCATGGTACATGTGGACCATGCCCGCAGCACTGCATCCCTTGTAGTGTGCCCGCAGCCCTGCATAATGGCAGGTAGTGAAGCTGTTTCACTTACCTGTTCCAGAGGCACCTTCATTTTAAAAATGGCGCCGCCCAGCGCCGACACGTCATTGCGCACGCGCCGCCGCTGCTTGTATACTTTCGGCTATTCCCGGCCTCTCCCGAGCGGGAATAGCCAAAATTACACGAGCGGCGGCGGCGCGTGCGCGGTGACATGTATACGACGGGTGGCGCCATTTTTAAAGCTTAAGCCCGTCGGAGCGGACAGGGAATTTTTTTTTTTTCCTTCACTCGAGTATAAGCCGAGGGGGACATTTTCAGCACAAAAAAATGTGCTGAAAAACTCAGCTTATACTCGAGTATATACGGTACCTGATAACACAGAGTCTATGGAGTCAAGCTGCACATGCTCAGTTTGGTGTATGCTGCTAGAGAGTAGGGATAGACTGATTATCGGAACAGGCCGATATTGCAGATATTTTTGTGATGTCATTCTGCCTTCTTAGGCCGCCTCCCTTGCCTTGGACAGAGTCGGTACTAGTCTCGCGGGAGTGTATTACAGCCATACACCCACCCACAGCAGCCCAGTGCCAGTCAGCCACCCACATCCACAGGCCCTGTACTAGCCAGCCAGCCACAGACACTGTACCAGCGATCCAGCCAGCCACCCACAGGCCCTGTACCAGACAGCCAGCCCCCCACAGGATCTGTACCAGCCAGCCACAGGCACTGTACCAGCCTGCCACCCACAGGCCCTACACCAGCCAGACACCCACAGCCCCTGTGTCAGCCACCCACCCACCACAGGGTGCCAGACAGCCAGCCACCCACAGACAGGGTGTCAGACAGCCAGCCACCCACAGGCCCTGTACCAGCCAGCCACAGGCACTGTACTAGCCAGCCAGCCAGCCACCCACAGGCCCTGTACCTGCCAGCCACCCACAGCCCCTGTGCCAGCCACCCACCCACCACAGGGTGCCAGCCAGCTAGCTACCCACCACAGGGTGCCAGCCAGCCAGCCACCCACTGCAGGGTGCCAGCAAGCCAGCCATTAAGCATTAAATGAAAATTAGCATGTTCAGTACCAGATTTGTGTCAAAAATTGTCTTTATTTTTCAAAACTTTAAATGTACAAAATATTGGCCTATATCAGCCGATACCGATACGTTGTGACCAAAATATCGGTATCGGCCCTGAAAAAAACATATTGGTCTATCCCTACTAGAACGTTTTTTTTTTTTCTTGGGAGAGTGCTTGTGATCAGCACAGGGCCAATCAGCACTGTCTCGACAGAGGATCAGGGGCCTTGCAGTCTCATAGCACAGTCAGAAAATTCCTCCTACAAGCTTTAGCCAGTGCTTGGCTGGACACTGATAGAAGTCACAAGATTGCTATATACTGCTGATGATAAAAGGTATTTAGCAGTTTATAATTGCATTTCCATGCTCTGGGTACTGTTGGAGACCTGATATATTAAATGCAGGGTCCTGGGTTTTGTAACACCTTAAAGTTAATATGTAAAGTATAGCACTGATAAATTAACCATTCATCAATAAACTCATCTTTGCAGCAAATCTCATCATAACTGACTGCCAAAAATACAGCACAATGCAAGCAATACATTTACTTTTTTATATAAATGTATTTGTATGAATAAATATTATTGTTATTACCCACTGTATTAAATGAATAGCTCTTATCAGGCCATCTAACACATTTAAAAAAATCAATTAATACAGGTATTATCATTAGTGTTGAGCGAACACGGACTGTATTATTCGTGTTCGTACCGAATAATTGGATTTTTTGTACCCGAACACGGACACGGACACTTTACTGTATGTTCGGGTAAAAATCCGTGTTCGGTCGTTTTATTTCCGGGTTTTGCATGCTTTGGCGCTCTTTTCATGGCGGGCTTTCAACAGCCAATCAACAATCGTTTAACTGGTGTGCCTTAAGCCATCCCAGCCATGCCTGCAAATGTCTCAGTAGCTGTGATTGGCCGTCTGAAGCATGTGACCAAGTCTTTATAAGTTCGAGGCAGCCGCAGCGGCGTCATTATGCTGCTTAGATTCAGGGACAGAGCACACATCAACGTGCTGGCTGCTGATTAGGGAAAGATAGGCAGGAAAAAAACATTTGTGTCCGGATAGAATTGAGGGACAGGTCGGAGTGTTTAGGCAGGGCGAGTTGTAGGCATTTTAGGGATAGAGTCTGCTGAATTATAGGGTCAGTGTCTTCTACAAACTACAATCGATATTGCTGTGTGGGGGGTGGGGTCTGCACTCAATCCTGATCTACGATCTCTTCTCAATCCTGTTAGGGACAGAGTCTGCTGAATTTTAGGGAAACTGTGTTCTACAAACTACAATCGATATTGCTGTGTGGTGTGGGATTGGAGATAGGCAGGTGTCAGTGATCCACATCCATTTTTCTGTGTGTGAGCTGCAGTGAACACAATCTTTTTGGGCTGCAGTGAACACAATCTTTTTGGGCTGCAGTGAACACAATCTTTTTGGGCTGCAGTGAACACAATCTTTTTGGGCTGCAGTGAACACAATCTTTTTGGGGTGCAGTGAACAAAATCTTTTTGGGGTGCAGTGAACACAATCCTTTTTGGTGTGCAGTGAACACAATCTTTGTGGGGTGCAGTGAACAAAATCCTTTGTGGGGTGCAGTGAACACAATCTTTTTGGGGTGCAGTGAACAAAATCCTTTTTGGGGTGCAGTGAACAACATCCTTTTTGGGGTGCAGTGAACACAATCTTTTTGGGGTGCAGTGAACAAAATCCTTTGTGGGGTGCAGTGAACACAATCTTTTTGGGGTGCAGTGAACACAATCTTTTTTGGGTGGAGTGAACAAAATCCTTTTTGGGGTGCAGTGAACAAAATCCTTTTTGGGGTGCAGTGAACAAAATCATTTTTGGGGTGCAGTGAACACAATCTTTTTGGGGTGCAGTGAACACAATCTTTGTGGGGTGCAGTGAACACAATCTTTTTGGGGTGGAGTGAACAACATCCTTTTTGGGGTGCAGTGAACAACATCCTTTTTGGGGTGCAGTGAACACAATCTTTTTGGGGTGCAGTGAACACAATCTTTGTGGGGTACAGTGAACAGAATCTTTGTGGGGTGCAGTGAACACAATCTTTGGGGGGTACAGTGAACACAATCTTTGTGAGGTGCAGTGAACACAATCTTTGTGGGGTGCAGTGAACACAATCATTGTGGGGTGCAGTGAACTCAATCTTTGTGGGGTACAGTGAACACAATCTCATACTTCTGAAGGTTTGAGGGTGCTGCCTGTTCCATACTCCCCCTACTCCTCATCTAGCCTTTTAGGGGTACAAACAATAGTAATTGGGGCCTAGTGTGGTTGTGTACGTGTGATATACATACACTTTTTTGGGATCATATTTTCTATTCCGCTATTTAATCAAAAACCTTTGGGGATCAGTTAAATTGGGGGATAGTCTGTGTTGGTACGTGTGAGAGAGATCCACCTTTCCAAGTTGTTGGGGTTCATCTCATACTTCTGAAGGTTTGAGGGTGCTGCCTGTTCCATACTCCCCCTACTCCTAGCCTTTTAGGGGTACAAACAATAGTAATTGGGGCCTAGTGTGGTTGTGTACGTGTGATATACATACACTTTTTTGGGATCATATTTTCTATTCCGCTATTTAATCAAAAACCTTTGGGGATCAGTTAAATTGGGGGATAGTCTGTGTTGGTACGTGTGAGAGAGATCCACCTTTCCAAGTTGTTGGGGTTCATCTCATACTTCTGAAGGTTTGAGGGTGCTGCCTGTTCCATACTCCCCCTACTCCTAGCCTTTTAGGGGTACAAACAATAGTAATTGGGGCCTAGTGTGGTTGTGTACGTGTGATATACATACACTTTTTTGGGATCATATTTTCTATTCCGCTATTTAATCAAAAACCTTTGGGGATCAGTTAAATTGGGGGATAGTCTGTGTTGGTACGTGTGAGAGAGATCCACCTTTCCAAGTTGTTGGGGTTCATCTCATACTTCTGAAGGTTTGAGGGTGCTGCCTGTTCCATACTCCCCCTACTCCTAGCCTTTTAGGGGTACAAACAATAGTAATTGGGGCCTAGTGTGGTTGTGTACGTGTGATATACATACACTTTTTTGGGATCATATTTTCTATTCCGCTATTTAATCAAAAACCTTTGGGGATCAGTTAAATTGGGGGATAGTCTGTGTTGGTACGTGTGAGAGAGATCCACCTTTCCAAGTTGTTGGGGTTCATCTCATACTTCTGAAGGTTTGAGGGTGCTGCCTGTTCCATACTCCCCCTACTCCTAGCCTTTTAGGGGTACAAACAATAGTAATTGGGGCCTAGTGTGGTTGTGTACGTGTGATATACATACACTTTTTTGGGATCATATTTTCTATTCCGCTATTTAATCAAAAACCTTTGGGGATCAGTTAAATTGGGGGATAGTCTGTGTTGGTACGTGTGAGAGAGATCCACCTTTCCAAGTTGTTGGGGTTCATCTCATACTTCTGAAGGTTTGAGGGTGCTGCCTGTTCCATACTCCCCCTACTCCTAGCCTTTTAGGGGTACAAACAATAGTAATTGGGGCCTAGTGTGGTTGTGTACGTGTGATATACATACACTTTTTTGGGATCATATTTTCTATTCCGCTATTTAATCAAAAACCTTTGGGGATCAGTTAAATTGGGGGATAGTCTGTGTTGGTACGTGTGAGAGAGATCCACCTTTCCAAGTTGTTGGGGTTCATCTCATACTTCTGAAGGTTTGAGGGTGCTGCCTGTTCCATACTCCCCCTACTCCTAGCCTTTTAGGGGTACAAACAATAGTAATTGGGGCCTAGTGTGGTTGTGTACGTGTGATATACATACACTTTTTTGGGATCATATTTTCTATTCCGCTATTTAATCAAAAACCTCTGGGGATCAGTTAAATTGGGGGATAGTCTGTGTTGGTACGTGTGAGAGAGATCCACCTTTCCAAGTTGTTGGGGTTCATCTCATACTTCTGAAGGTTTGAGGGTGCTGCCTGTTCCATACTCCCCCTACTCCTAGCCTTTTAGGGGTACAAACAATAGTAATTGGGGCCTAGTGTGGTTGTGTACGTGTGATATACATACACTTTTTTGGGATCATATTTTCTATTCCGCTATTTAATCAAAAACCTTTGGGGATCAGTTAAATTGGGGGATAGTCTGTGTTGGTACGTGTGAGAGAGATCCACCTTTCCAAGTTGTTGGGGTTCATCTCATACTTCTGAAGGTTTGAGGGTGCTGCCTGTTCCATACTCCCCCTACTCCTAGCCTTTTAGGGGTACAAACAATAGTAATTGGGGCCTAGTGTGGTTGTGTACGTGTGATATACATACACTTTTTTGGGATCATATTTTCTATTCCGCTATTTAATCAAAAACCTCTGGGGATCAGTTAAATTGGGGGATAGTCTGTGTTGGTACGTGTGAGAGAGATCCACCTTTCCAAGTTGTTGGGGTTCATCTCATACTTCTGAAGGTTTGAGGGTGCTGCCTGTTCCATACTCCCCCTACTCCTAGCCTTTTAGGGGTACAAACAATAGTAATTGGGGCCTAGTGTGGTTGTGTACGTGTGATATACATACACTTTTTTGGGATCATATTTTCTATTCCGCTATTTAATCAAAAACCTTTGGGGATCAGTTAAATTGGGGGATAGTCTGTGTTGGTACGTGTGAGAGAGATCCACCTTTCCAAGTTGTTGGGGTTCATCTCATACTTCTGAAGGTTTGAGGGTGCTGCCTGTTCCATACTCCCCCTACTCCTAGCCTTTTAGGGGTACAAACAATAGTAATTGGGGCCTAGTGTGGTTGTGTACGTGTGATATACATACACTTTTTTGGGATCATATTTTCTATTCCGCTATTTAATCAAAAACCTTTGGGGATCAGTTAAATTGGGGGATAGTCTGTGTTGGTACGTGTGAGAGAGATCCACCTTTCCAAGTTGTTGGGGTTCATCTCATACTTCTGAAGGTTTGAGGGTGCTGCCTGTTCCATACTCCCCCTACTCCTAGCCTTTTAGGGGTACAAACAATAGTAATTGGGGCCTAGTGTGGTTGTGTACGTGTGATATACATACACTTTTTTGGGATCATATTTTCTATTCCGCTATTTAATCAAAAACCTTTGGGGATCAGTTAAATTGGGGGATAGTCTGTGTTGGTACGTGTGAGAGAGATCCACCTTTCCAAGTTGTTGGGGTTCATCTCATACTTCTGAAGGTTTGAGGGTGCTGCCTGTTCCATACTCCCCCTACTCCTAGCCTTTTAGGGGTACAAACAATAGTAATTGGGGCCTAGTGTGGTTGTGTACGTGTGATATACATACACTTTTTTGGGATCATATTTTCTATTCCGCTATTTAATCAAAAACCTCTGGGGATCAGTTAAATTGGGGGATAGTCTGTGTTGGTACGTGTGAGAGAGATCCACCTTTCCAAGTTGTTGGGGTTCATCTCATACTTCTGAAGGTTTGAGGGTGCTGCCTGTTCCATACTCCCCCTACTCCTAGCCTTTTAGGGGTACAAACAATAGTAATTGGGGCCTAGTGTGGTTGTGTACGTGTGATATACATACACTTTTTTGGGATCATATTTTCTATTCCGCTATTTAATCAAAAACCTTTGGGGATCAGTTAAATTGGGGGATAGTCTGTGTTGGTACGTGTGAGAGAGATCCACCTTTCCAAGTTGTTGGGGTTCATCTCATACTTCTGAAGGTTTGAGGGTGCTGCCTGTTCCATACTCCCCCTACTCCTAGCCTTTTAGGGGTACAAACAATAGTAATTGGGGCCTAGTGTGGTTGTGTACGTGTGATATACATACACTTTTTTGGGATCATATTTTCTATTCCGCTATTTAATCAAAAACCTTTGGGGATCAGTTAAATTGGGGGATAGTCTGTGTTGGTACGTGTGAGAGAGATCCACCTTTCCAAGTTGTTGGGGTTCATCTCATACTTCTGAAGGTTTGAGGGTGCTGCCTGTTCCATACTCCCCCTACTCCTAGCCTTTTAGGGGTACAAACAATAGTAATTGGGGCCTAGTGTGGTTGTGTACGTGTGATATACATACACTTTTTTGGGATCATATTTTCTATTCCGCTATTTAATCAAAAACCTCTGGGGATCAGTTAAATTGGGGGATAGTCTGTGTTGGTACGTGTGAGAGAGATCCACCTTTCCAAGTTGTTGGGGTTCATCTCATACTTCTGAAGGTTTGAGGGTGCTGCCTGTTCCATACTCCCCCTACTCCTAGCCTTTTAGGGGTACAAACAATAGTAATTGGGGCCTAGTGTGGTTGTGTACGTGTGATATACATACACTTTTTTGGGATCATATTTTCTATTCCGCTATTTAATCAAAAACCTTTGGGGATCAGTTAAATTGGGGGATAGTCTGTGTTGGTACGTGTGAGAGAGATCCACCTTTCCAAGTTGTTGGGGTTCATCTCATACTTCTGAAGGTTTGAGGGTGCTGCCTGTTCCATACTCCCCCTACTCCTAGCCTTTTAGGGGTACAAACAATAGTAATTGGGGCCTAGTGTGGTTGTGTACGTGTGATATACATACACTTTTTTGGGATCATATTTTCTATTCCGCTATTTAATCAAAAACCTTTGGGGATCAGTTAAATTGGGGGATAGTCTGTGTTGGTACGTGTGAGAGAGATCCACCTTTCCAAGTTGTTGGGGTTCATCTCATACTTCTGAAGGTTTGAGGGTGCTGCCTGTTCCATACTCCCCCTACTCCTAGCCTTTTAGGGGTACAAACAATAGTAATTGGGGCCTAGTGTGGTTGTGTACGTGTGATATACATACACTTTTTTGGGATCATATTTTCTATTCCGCTATTTAATCAAAAACCTTTGGGGATCAGTTAAATTGGGGGATAGTCTGTGTTGGTACGTGTGAGAGAGATCCACCTTTCCAAGTTGTTGGGGTTCATCTCATACTTCTGAAGGTTTGAGGGTGCTGCCTGTTCCATACTCCCCCTACTCCTAGCCTTTTAGGGGTACAAACAATAGTAATTGGGGCCTAGTGTGGTTGTGTACGTGTGATATACATACACTTTTTTGGGATCATATTTTCTATTCCGCTATTTAATCAAAAACCTCTGGGGATCAGTTAAATTGGGGGATAGTCTGTGTTGGTACGTGTGAGAGAGATCCACCTTTCCAAGTTGTTGGGGTTCATCTCATACTTCTGAAGGTTTGAGGGTGCTGCCTGTTCCATACTCCCCCTACTCCTAGCCTTTTAGGGGTACAAACAATAGTAATTGGGGCCTAGTGTGGTTGTGTACGTGTGATATACATACACTTTTTTGGGATCATATTTTCTATTCCGCTATTTAATCAAAAACCTTTGGGGATCAGTTAAATTGGGGGATAGTCTGTGTTGGTACGTGTGAGAGAGATCCACCTTTCCAAGTTGTTGGGGTTCATCTCATACTTCTGAAGGTTTGAGGGTGCTGCCTGTTCCATACTCCCCCTACTCCTAGCCTTTTAGGGGTACAAACAATAGTAATTGGGGCCTAGTGTGGTTGTGTACGTGTGATATACATACACTTTTTTGGGATCATATTTTCTATTCCGCTATTTAATCAAAAACCTCTGGGGATCAGTTAAATTGGGGGATAGTCTGTGTTGGTACGTGTGAGAGAGATCCACCTTTCCAAGTTGTTGGGGTTCATCTCATACTTCTGAAGGTTTGAGGGTGCTGCCTGTTCCATACTCCCCCTACTCCTAGCCTTTTAGGGGTACAAACAATAGTAATTGGGGCCTAGTGTGGTTGTGTACGTGTGATATACATACACTTTTTTGGGATCATATTTTCTATTCCGCTATTTAATCAAAAACCTTTGGGGATCAGTTAAATTGGGGGATAGTCTGTGTTGGTACGTGTGAGAGAGATCCACCTTTCCAAGTTGTTGGGGTTCATCTCATACTTCTGAAGGTTTGAGGGTGCTGCCTGTTCCATACCCCCCCTACTCCTCATCTAGCCTTTTAGGGGTACAAACAATAGTAATTGGGGCCTAGTGTGGTTGTGTACGTGCGAGATACATACACTTTTTTTGATCATATTTCCTATTCCGCTATTCAATAAAAACCTTTGAGGATCAATTGAATTGCGGGATAGTCTGTGTCGGTACGTGTGAGAGAGATCCACCTTTCCAAGTTGTTGGGGTTCATCTCATACTTCTGAAGGTTTGAGGGTGCTGCCTGTTCCATACCCCCCCTACTCCTCATCTAGCCTTTTAGGGGTACAAACAATAGTAATTGGGGCCTAGTGTGGTTGTGTACGTGCGAGATACATACACTTTTTTGGATCATATTTCCTATTCCGCTATTCAATAAAAACCTTTGAGGATCAATTGAATTGCGGGATAGTCTGTGTCGGTACGTGTGAGAGAGATCCACCTTTCCAAGTTGTTGGGGTTCATCTCATACTTCTGAAGGTTTGAGGGTGCTGCCTGTTCCATACCCCCCCTACTCCTCATCTAGCCTTTTAGGGGTACAAACAATAGTAATTGGGGCCTAGTGTGGTTGTGTACGTGCGAGATACATACACTTTTTTTGATCATATTTCCTATTCCGCTATTCAATAAAAACCTTTGAGGATCAATTGAATTGCGGGATAGTCTGTGTCGGTACGTGTGAGAGAGATCCACCTTTCCAAGTTGTTGGGGTTCATCTCATACTTCTGAAGGTTTGAGGGTGCTGCCTGTTCCATACTCCCCCTACTCCTCATCTAGCCTTTTAGGGGTACAAACAATAGTAATTGGGGCCTAGTGTGGTTGTGTACGTGTGATATACATACACTTTTTTTGGATCATATTTTCTATTCCGCTATTCAATAAAAACCTTTCTAGGGCAAGATCTTAAATTACAGAAATATGAGGAGACCGTCAAATAAGGGCCGTGGCCTGGGTCGTGGTGCTGCTGGTAGAGCTCCTGTTGCAAGGAGAGGACATGGTCGATCTGTGCCAGCTACACGCACAAGTGAAACACCTTCCTCAAGTGTGAGTAGGCGACAGAACCTGCATCAGTATTTGGTAGGGCATCAAACGCCCCTAGAAGTGATGAGGCCAGAACAAGTTGAGGCGATAGTAGATTGGTTTGCTGCTGACAGTGCCTCCAGTTCCTTCACATTGTCTCCCACCCAGTCTACTGCAGAAAGGTCAGAGTTGGCACCTGCAGCCAATGTCCAACCGTCTTTCACCTCACCCCCTTGCAAATCAGGCCAGCAGTCTGAGCCCCAAGCCATACAGCAGTCTCTTATTCTTTTTGAGGACTCTGTCAGCAGGGTTTCCCAGGGCCATCCACCTAGCCCTGCCCCAGAAGTGGAAGAGATTGAGTGCAGCGATGCCCAACCACTTATTTCTCAAGATGAGTACATGCAAGGATCATCGCAGCACGTCTCCGATGATGACGAAACGCAGGTGCCAACTGCTGCGGCGTTCAGCATTGTGGAGACCGACAAGGAGGGCAGGGGTGAAGACTGGGTGGAAGATGATGTGGAGGACGATGAGGTCCTCGACCCCACATGGAATGAACGTCATGCAGGTGACCTGAGTAGTTTGGAGGAAGAGGCGGTGGTCGCACAGAGCCACCAGCACAGCAGAAGAGGGAGCAGGGTGCAGAAGCGGAGCGGCCGTGCCCTAGACACTACGCCCGCTACTGCCCAACGCAGCAAGGGAACGAGCGCACCAAAGTCAGCTCAAAGGAGTTCTCTAGCGTGGAAGTTCTTTAGAAAATGTGCTGATGACAGGACACGAGTGGTTTGCACCCTGTGCAATCAGAGCTTGAAGCGAGGCATGAACCTTCTCAACCTGAGCACAACCTGCATGATCAGGCATCTAAGTGCAAAGCACGAGCTGCAGTGGAGTACACACCTTCAAAACCAAGAAACGTCTCTGGCTCATCCTGCTTCCTCTTCTGCTGCAGTCTCGGCCGCTCCAGCCACATCTGTAGTGATACCGGCACCTGCCACCCCGCAAACAGACGATCTGTCAGCAACACCACCACCTGGGTCACCAACAACCATCTCCACAATGTCCCGTGGAAGCGTTCAGCTTTCCATCTCCCAAACACTTGAGAGGAAGAGGAAGTACCCCCCTACCCACCCGCGATCCCTGGCCCTGAATGCCAGCATTTCAAAATTATTGGCCTTTGAAATGCTGTCATTCCGTCTGGTGGAGACGCACAGTTTTAAAAACCTTATGTCGGTGGCTGTCCCACAGTACGTCGTGCCCAGCCGCCACTACTTTTCCAGGCAAGCCATCCCTTCCCTGCACAACCAAGTGGGGGAAAATATCAGGTGTGCACTGCGCAACGCCATCTGTGCCAAGGTCCACCTAACTACGGATACGTGGACCAGTAAGCACGGTCAGGGGCGTTATATCTCCCTAACGGCACACTGGGTAAATGCAGTGGCGGATGGGCCTGAGGCGGATAGCAATTTGGCGCATGTCCTTCCACCACCGAGGATTGCAGGGCGCTTCAGTTTGCCTCCTGTTCGTAACTCCTCCTACTCCGCTTCCTCATCCTCTACCGCCTCCTCATCCGGACAGCGTAACACCTTCACCACCAACTTCAGCACGGCCAGGGGTAAACGACAGCAGGCAGTTTTACAACTTGCCTGTTTGGGGGACAAACCACACACCGCGCAGGAGTTGTGGAGGAGCATGGAACAGCAGACAAATGAGTGGTTGCTGCCAGCGAGCCTCAAGCCCGGCCTGGTGGTGTGTGATAACGGGCGAAATCTCATAGCAGCTCTGGGCCTAGCCGGTTTGACGCACATCCCTTGCCTGGCGCATGTGCTGAATTTGGTGGTGCAGAGGTTCCTTAAAAACTACCCCGATATGTCAGAGCTGCTGCAGAAAGTGCGGGCCGTTTGTGCGCACTTTCGGCGTTCTCACCCTGCTGCTGCTCGCCTGGCAGCGCTGCAGCGTAACTTCGGCCTTCCCGCTCACCGCCTCATATGTGACGTGCCCACAAGGTGGAACTCCACCTTGCACATGCTGGAAAGACTGTGCGAGCAGCAGCAGGCCATAGTGGAGTTTCAGCTGCAGCACGCACGCGTGAGTCGCTCTGCGGAACAGCACCACTTCACCACCAATAACTGGGCCTCCATGCGAGACCTGTGTGCCTTGTTGCGCTTTTTTGAGTACTCCACCAACATGGCCAGTGGCAATGACGCCGTTCTCAGCTTAACTATCCCACTTCTATGCCTCCTTGAAAAAACAATTCGGGCGATGATGGAAGAGGATGTGGCACAGGATGAGGAGGAGGAGGAGGATGAAGAGGTAACATTTCCAAGGCTTTCAGGGCAGTCATTCGCAAGGGGCTCCGAGGGTGGGTTCCTGCACACGCAAACGCCAGGGACGCAATTGTCCAGCAGGGGCACAGTTCTGGAGGATGAGGAGGATGAGGAGGAGGAGGAGCTGGAGGAGGAGATGGAACCATGTTCACAGCAGGGTGGCACCCAGGCCAGCTCATGGCCATCACTGGTGCGTGGCTGGGGGGATACAGAGGACACGGACGATACACCTCCCACAGAGGACAGCCTTTCGTCGCCTCTGGGCAGCCTGGCACACATGAGCGATTACATGCTGCAGTGTCTCCACAACGACCGCCGAGTTGCCCACATTCTAACTTGTGCTGATTACTGGGTGGCCACGCTGCTGGATCCCCGTTACAAGGACAACGTACCGTCCTTAATTCACTCACTGGAGCGCGATCGCAAGATGCGCGAGTACAAGCGCACGCTGGTAGACGCCATGCTGCTGGCATTCCCATCTGACAGCGGGGCCACAGTGGAAGCACAAGGCAGAGGAGGAGGAGGAGGAGGTCGCCAACGCAACCAGGGCACCGCCAGCACCTCAGAAGGCAGGGTTAGCATGGCCGAAATGTGGAAAAGCTTTGTCAGCACGCCACAACAAACAGCAGCACCAGCAGCTCAGATGGAACGTCTTAGCAGGAGGCAGCATTTTACCAACATGGTGGAGCAGTATGTGTGCACACGCCTACATGTAGTGAATGACGGGTCTGCCCCCTTCAACTTCTGGGTCTTCAAATTGGGCACATGGCCTGAGCTTGCCCTTTACGCCTTGGAGGTGCTGGCGTGCCCTGCAGCCAGTGTATTATCTGAACGGGTATTTAGCACGGCTGGGGGCGTTATAACAGACAAGCGCAGCCGCCTGTCCAGAGACAATGTGGACAAGCTCACGTTCATTAAAATGAACCAGGCATGGATCCCACGGGACTTTTCCGTACCTTATGCAGAATAGCAATGGATACCGACCTTACCCACCCATTGTTCCATTTTTGCTCTTTCTCACTCTTTTGGGGTGTACCCTCATTTAAAATTTTTGAAAAGAAGCAGTGTTGGCTACCTCGTCCTCCTCCTCAGGGCCAGATTAATGTAGGGGCTATTGGAGCTGCAGCTCCAGGCCCCTACCTTTTATATAGGCCCCGGGTTGGCCATATTCACTGTTACCGCTCTTCTGTCACTTGTAAACACAGAAGTCTGGCTTCTATGCTCGCTTCCCCAGGCAGCACCCTCAGAACCTCCCCACACAGCGTGAAGGCCGGACAAGGAGGGACAGTTGGCGATGCATGGATGTGTTTATGGGCTTCAGAGACAGCATCCCATGTTGAATTAGGCATGCATGGCTGCACCCTTCCTCCTCTGGGTGCATGGCAAGGCACGGCCCTTAAGGCCCTTCAAAATCCTCAGCACCAAGCCCATGATGCTGTTAATCCGGCCCTGGTCCTCCTCCACCGCCGCTTCCACCTACACCGCCCATAGGTGTGCGCAGCCTATTGCATTAAGGTGTGCACCCCAAAGTTGAAATACACATGCATGTGTTTGCCAGCAGGGAGAGTAATGTATCGGGGCCATGTACCTGTAGGCAAGGAGAAATAGAGCAGAGCAGGTCCCAGGGAGATCTTTCCCATCTCCTCACTGGCAATGCTATGTGCCCTAGGTGATTAGGGTGTGCCCAGGCACACCCAGCACACCCTGTGCGCACGCCTATGTCACCGCCACATCCACCACCACCTCAACCTCCCTCCTACTCCATATGGGCCTCGTCCTTCAGAGATGAAGAAGAACATTGTTTTATTTTTCTGTTTTTTTTTTGTTGTTTTAAGTTATTTCCCTATCCACATTTGTTTGCAGAGCACTTGCCATGCTCTTAATTACGTTTTGCTGCCATTTGCAGCACTCTAGCCCTTTCCTTTGGTGTTTTAGAGCCATTTTAGTGCCTTAAAGTTCGGGTCCCCATTGACTTCAATGGGGTTCGGTGTCCGGGAAAAGTTCGGTAAAAGTCCGGGACACGGACCCGGACTTTTTTTTAAAGTTCGGCCGAACCCGTCGAACACGGACATCTAGGTGTTCGCTCAACCCTAATTATCATATTCCAGTGAAAACACAAGCAAAAAAACATTTGATCCAGGCAGTCAATGAATATACGTACTGTATGTCTGTTCTAGGTAAACATTGTTCTATAACATTTAAAGTAAATGTAAACTGAATTTAAAAAACTCTCCTAAAAATGTATTTGAAAGCAAAAAAAAAAAACTCTCATAATAATGTACTTTCCAATGTAATTTCAAAGTTTTAAATATGAAACGTTCATTAAAGTGGTTGTTACCCCACTTTAAAAATGTTATATAATCCTCTGTGTACCCTGGTTACAAGTGCTCCTGTCTCTGTGTTTTATAAAAAAAAATGCTGCCTTTACTATATTTCAGAGCGGCTCCCCGCGATCACCTGAACGGCCAGCTCTCTCCTCTCCCCATCTGACAGATGCAGGGGGCAGGGCTGAGATTCCCCCACTGATATCAGGCGGGGCGAGAGGAGGAGAGGAGAGAGAGAGCCAGCCAGTCATGTGATCGCAGGGAGCCGCTCTGAAATACGGTAAAGGCGGCATTTCTTTAAAAAAAACAAATACGGGAGCAGTACCCAGAGGATTATAGAGGACAATACAAATTTTAATAGCAGCAGGAGGGGAGGCGGTGTGCACTTGACACAGGAACAGACAGGCAGGGAGGGAGAGGGAAGAGGAGCACAGAGGAGGATAGAGGAGAGCTGCGGATGATGGAGGCACGCAAACTGACCATGGTGTTAGGGCTCACCAGCCATGATTTACCATGGTCAGTTTACAGAGGGGAGGGAAGAAACTTGCAGGATCAGCCAGGTTTTTGAGGTAATACGGTGGGCCAAATTACACAGCGCAAGCACTGTGCTACATAACATGCTTTAAGGGAACAGAATATTTTTTTACTTTTTTTTAGGGTAAAAATACTTTAAAAAATATATCTGATGAATTATTTTTTTGAAGCTCCAACCCTGTCTACAAGTTGTGCATCTGCTTTGTTACCCTGCCACACAGCCTTCTATTGGAGAATAATAGTAGCTCTTTTAACATACATTACACAGGTATAATCCACCGTTGACAGAATCGGGAAACCCACCTTGAGAATTACCAACATGGGAGAGAATGCATGTAGACAGGAACAGGGCTGCAAGAAATAAGAAAAACTGAGATGTAACAAAGACTAAAAATAGTTTATAACTATCTTTGCTTTAGCAACAAAGGAGGTCTTTCATTTAGGGGTCACATCTACTTTAAAATGATTGGCAAAACATGGCAACATTGTAGTGCCTGTGTCACCTATGATTTAATTCACATGGGCACTGTCATAGCTTCCAACTGTCCCTGATTTCAAGGGACTGTCCCTGATTTGAAAAAATAGTCCCTCTGCCCCCCTTTCTTCCTTATCTGTCCCTCATTTTGGTCTGATCTAAAAATGTGTATATAAAAAGCACTATTTATCTTTCAAAATGTTAAACCATTTTTTCAGTTTCTAAATTTCCTCATTGATAAATTTCAAAAGTCAGTATATAGTAGGGGTGAAAAGTGCACTTGTGGGTTTAACTAACCATTTTTTCTGTATAATTCTCCTTTAACCCCTTCCATACCGCGCCATAATAAAATGACGGCGGTAGGAAGTCTCTCGATCCGGGCGGACGTCATATGACGGCGCCCGACTCTCCCCGCTACTGCGCGCCCCCGAGGGACTGAGCCCAACCCCGATCACGGTAAACAGCCAATGAAATTGGCTGTTTACCACGTGATCGGCTGTGTCAATCACAGCCGATCACATGAGCGGCTCCAGCGCGAGCCGCTCGTTCCCTCCCCCGGGGGGCGCGCAGCACGCCAATCGGGGACGAGGCTCGTCCCTCGGACAGAGCCCATCCCCGATCTAGGTAAAGAGCCAATGAAATTGGCTTTTTACCACGTGACCGGCTGTGTCCAATCACAGCCGGTCACAAATGTCAACAGAGAACACGGTAACTAGCTGTCACCGTGTTCTCCTCCTCACACACTGATCCTGTGTGAGGAGGAGATTGTGGTAACAGTTAGTTACCAAATACAGTGCACCCCAAACACACTGATTGCCCCCCCCCCAATAAAGAGTACCTGTCACTAGCCCATCAAAGTACCTGTCACTAGCCCATCAAAGTACCTGTCACTAGCCCATCAAAGTACCCGAGTACCTGTCACCAGCCCATCAGGTACTCTGATGACAGGTACTCGGGTACTCTGATGGGCTGGTGACAGGTACTCGGGTACTCTGATGAGCTGGTGACAGGTACTCAGGTACTCTGATGGGTAGGTGACAGGTACTCGGGTACTCTGATGGGATACAGAGAGGAACTCGGGTACTCTGATGGGCTGGTGACAGGTATTCGGGTACTCTGATGACGGGTACTCGGGTACTCTGATGACGGGTATTTGGGTACTCTGATGACGGGTACTCGTGCACTCTGATGAAGGGTACTCGGGTACTCTGATGACAGGTACTCGGGTACTCTGACAGGTACTCGGGTACTTTGAGTACCTGTCGCTGGAGTACCGGAGTACCTGTCACCGGAGTACCTGAGTACCCGTCATCGGAGTACCCAAGTACCTGTCACCTACCCATCAGAGTACCCGAGTACCTGTCACCTACCCATCAGAGTACCCAAGTACCTTCCACCTGCTTATCAGAGTACCTGACACCTGACGTACCTGAGTACTTGCCACCTGCTCATCAGTATCCATCACTACTCATCAGTACTCATCAGTACCCATCAGTACCTATCACCTATCAGTATCAGTACTGATCATCCGTACCCATCAGTACAGTATCAGTATCACCTATCAGTATCAGTACTACTCATCAGTACCCATCACCTGCCTGTCACCTGCCCATCAGAGTACCCGAGTACCTGTCACCTGCCTATTGGAGTACTCGAGTACCTGTCACCTGCCCAGCAAAGTACCCGAGTACCTGTCACCCTTCATGCAGCCACCATGTCAAAGTCCAAAAAGAAGCGAACGCATACGAAAACCCCGCCCACATATGTAAATGGTGTTCAAACCACATATGTGAGGTATTGCCGCGATCGTTAAAGCAAGAGCAATAATTTGAGCCCTAGACTTCCTCTGTAACTCTAAGATGGCAACCTGTAGAAATGTTTAAAAAGTTGCCTATGGGGATTTCTAAGTACCAAAGTTTGTCGCCATTCCATGAGCGTGCACAATTTTGAAGCATGACATGTTGGGTATCTATTTACTCGGCGTAACATTATCTTTCACATTATGGAAAAAAAGTGGGCTAACTTTACTGGTTTCTTATTTTTTAATTAAAAAAAGTGAATTTTTTCCAAAAAAATTGCGTTTGGAAGACCGCTGCGCAAATACGGTGTGATAAAAAATATTGCAATAATCTCCATTTTATTCTCTAGGGTCTCTGCTAAAAAAAATATAATGTTTGGGGGTTCTAAGTAGTTTTCTAGCAAAAACAACTGATTTTAGCTTGTAAACACCAAATGTCAAAAATAGGCCTAGGCAAGTGGCTAGGATGCATGATGGTGCTGCTTGGATGTTGGGCCCCTCTATATGGCTAGGCTGTGAAAAAGTTTCACACATGTGGTATTGCCATACTCAGGAGGAGTGAAAGAATGTATTTTGGGGTGTCATTTTTGCTGTGTACATGCTATGTGTTAGGAATATCCTATAAATTGACAATTTTGTGTAAAAAAAAAAAAGTTTTTATTTTTTTCCCACATTTTCCAAAAACTTGTGGAAAAAAATGACATGTTCAAATGACCCATAATGCCTCATAGAATATATGTTGGAGTGTTTGCTTTCCAAAATGGGGTAATTTTGTGGACTTTTCCATTGTATTGGTGCTCTAGGGCCTTCAAAAGTGTGATAGGTAGTAAGAAAGTTTTATGTGTATTTATGCTCCTAGAACGCCTGATGGTGCTCCTTGGATGTTGGGCCCCTCTATATGGCTAGGCTGTGAAAATGTTTCACACATGTGGTATCACCATACTCAGGAGGAGTAGTAGAATGTATTTTGGTGTGTCATTTTTGCTGTGTACATTCTATGTGTTAGAAATAGCTTATAAATTGACAACTTTGTGGGGGAAAAAAAGAAAAAAAAATTTCTTCATTTTCCCAAGAATTGTGGGAAAAAATTATAACTTCAAAAAACTCACCATGCCTCTTACTAAATACCTTGGACTGTCTACTTTACAAAAATGGGTCATTTGGGGGATATTTGTACTGTCCTGACATTTCAGGGCCTCAAGAAAGGAGATAGGCCGTCAGTGCATCTGGTGTGATCAATTTTCAGTAATTGGTTCCATAGCTTCTAGACTCAATAACTTTCACACAGACTAAATAATATACACTAATTTGGGTTAGTTTTACCAGAGATATGTAGCAGTATAAATTTTGGCCCAAATGTATGAAGAAAAATAAATTTTTTGCAAAATTTTATAATAGAAACTAAAAAAAAAGTGTTTCTTTTTCAAAATATTTGCTCTTTTTTTGCTTATATCACGAAAAAAAACCCAGTTGTGATCAAATACCACCAAAAGAAAGCTCTATTTGTGTGAAAAAATTATAAAAATTTTGTTTGGTTACAGTGTAGCATGACCGAGCAATTGTCATTCAAAGTGTGAGAGTGCTGAAAGCTGAAAATTGGTCTGGGCAAGAAGGGGGTCTAACTGCTCTGTATGGAAGCGATTAAGGGGGCATGGCAGGGGGTGTGTCCAATGCCTACATAATTTTGCTGATAGGTGTCCCTCATTACCATTTCAAAAAGTTGGGAGGTATGGGCACTGTGGCTGTACAGTTTGACTGAGACACCTGGAGCCATGTGCAGGAGGCCTATGTTTCTCCATAGGGATGCAGCAGCTGTACAGACACAGACACTCATTCTAATATTACAGGCATGCAGGGCAGGGTCCATACAGCCACGGCCTCCCCATAGAGAAACATAGGCTGCCTGCAGGCAGCTCCGGTCCCATAAACAAGGCATTCACACTGTACAAATCACAGTACCTGTGTGAATGAGACCTATATGATTATATACAGGTTAAATGATTAATAATCATAATATCAATCTACAAGCTAAATAACATAAATATGCATCTGTTCATATTGCAAAGAGATTCAATTAGTTGGCATTGTATTTAGCTTTGCACTGGAGCCCATTATTCTATGTTATTGGCCATTTTAGGCTAAATGAGGCTTAAAATGAACAGTTGCCAGCTTTTCTTTGGGACTACTGTGTGCAGAGTAATGCCAGAATATTACTTGTCCTCTATTTTAGGTCTTATTGCTTCTTGAAACTTGATATGCTCACTAAAGTTACTAAAAGTTGTTGAACATAAAACAATTAAGACCGTAATAATTTACTAATGTTTATGAGCATGATTTTGCCAAAAAGATCCTCAATAGAAAAACGGAAGTTAAGTTTAGTAAAGACACTCATATGCATGCAAATTACTTCACTCAAAAAGTAACATTTTCTATTTTTTTAAATTTATGACTCTGAATATATCGTTTCATTACTGATCTTTATGCAGCTGTGTTCTTTGTCCCATAGAAAACAATGAACCCGTGTTTACTACATGGCTACAAACACAGCTCTTTTTTTTTTTTTGGCCCTCGTGCAAGAGGCCTTATAATTTGTATTCTATTGTAAAGTGAGTGAGAGAAGTACAGGACTGCCTTTGTTGTTCTTCGACTTGCTTTAATACTTTGATTTACTGACCTGAAACTAGTAAGTCAGAGTTAAGTCAGAAGTGCACATTTTTCTAGGTAATGACGCAAACTTTGACATTGTATCAGTTGTGGATATTTTTAACTGATTCATGACAAATGTTCCCATACATGTGTAATAATATCTCTCACCCACAGGTGGTTTAGTGCGCTTTTGATGACGTGTATTTAGAGATGGCTGCCACATATCAAATTGACCATGTGGTTGTGTGGGGAAGTGCAACCATGTGTTGATGACCTCACTCACAAAATGAACTGTGAGTGTTCAAGGTGAATGATTACATCCTGTGGGTGGTCTCTGGTATAAAGAACTATAAAAAAGAGTCCATAGCATGAAGAATAGTCTGTTGTTTGGAGCTGTGGAAAGACCAAGCATGCAGCCAGGATTTCTTATTGTCCTGTTCCTCCAGCTATCCAGTGTAAGCTGTTGACATTCAAATACCAGAGCTAAGTATTATTTGATATTTTGGGATATTGGGAATAAGAGTGTATGTTTAAGTCGTGGTCTTTTGTGTAATGTTTATGGTAACTTCCATGTGCAAGAAGCTTTATGTATTTTAATGTCCAGTAAAGTTTTGTTTTATGCTTTTTATCAAAACTGTTCTTGGTGTGTCTGTTCATTTTAAATATTCACTAGATATTTCAGTGGTTGTCCAGTATACCTTCATTATAAATGTTGTTGTTTCCACATTTGATACAGACATTAAAGGGGCAGTATGACAGCCAGGCAACTAACATTTGCAGAACCTCAGAAATAACAGCTTCCATGTTTCTCTCAGATATTATTACTGTTTCTTTAAGAAACAGCAGAAAAGACAATTCATATACAGGCATTAAAGCAAATCAAGTTTTTTATTTTTACCTGCTGGACCAGTACCTGCTGGTAAAAAGGGCTGGATCTTGGGATAGGCTGTCCCCCCTCTAGATTTTAATCCCCCCCCCCCCCCTTCCCAGGGCTAGTGATGTTTGTAACAGGAAGTGGGGGGGGGGGCTAATAGGGAATCATGCAGCCTAAGCAATGACAAGTCTACAAGGCTACATAATGCCCTGTTAAATTTTCAGACCAATGTCACTCCTATAAAAAAAACTCCCAATATTGATATGATCAAAAGCCAGAGATGAGCTCAGATGTGTTTTAGTCTGAACCCAACTGAGCTATCCTGCCAGGGAGCTGCCATTGTGCGCCCCCATTCATAAGCAGCCAACGCATTCCCCACCCCGCAGCCACATGTAAATAGGCCCATCGTATAATTGCTGGTGCAATGTAGGGATTGCTTTGGCCCCTAATGATTGGTGGTGCGCAGTGACAGCTTCCTAACAAAATAGCTCGGGCAGGTTAAGACCAGAACACGTCTGAGCTCATCCCTGTTAGAAACATAAGCCCCCCCAACTAGAGATAATTAAGCACAGGACTTCTACTATAACCCCAATATAGTAACTATGCAATCGAATACATACACCCATTTTTAATTTACTTGTATCAAAAACCACAAAACCACAAAGCATCAACATTATAGGACTTAAAACATCTAAAATATTTTCCCTGTAGGGCATGCATCTGTGGCATATTTTATCAGCTTCATTCAACATAGACAAGAACTTCAAATTGTGTTTTCCTTTATATTTACTTTTGTCCAGTGCACAGATTTTCCAAAGTAGCATGCTGTAATATGCCCAAACAATAAACTGTGTTAATAACTGAGTGCAAAAAAACCTGTGCTCTCCCCGTGCAATCTGCAGGGTTGGGTTGCCAGTATGAATGCACAGCCCTGCTCTTCAAATGACTGTTATTTGTAAAAGTTGTTAAAAAGAGACTTATCAAAGCTTAGTTACCCCTAATTAGTTTTTATTCACTTCCTCTCCTTCATTCTAATTTTTGTGTTTGTTTGTTTCTTTCTTTTTGTATCACTGAATTAAAAAGTGCTCTGTACCAATTACATAGTTCTAACATCTTTAAAAAATAAGCGAATTAGAGAATAAAACGTACACTTTTAAAGAACGGTTCCCAAATGGGAGAACATATTTTAGTTGTGATAATTTTTATGAAGTCTTGCCTATTTTTTATATTATGACTGGGTCAAACTAGTTTTAAGTGTAGGTAGGACCTATGAATGATCTTCTCTGCATATAAAATAGACTGCATGCAACCTCAAACAGCTCATCCTGGTTTTAATTTTTGGAAGTTAGAAATGTTAAGTACAAAAGCATGTTGTTATAAGCCAATGGCCATATTTCTGCATATTACTGTACTCTCGAGGAAAAGAACAGAGACTTTAATGACTTTAGGACATTAATTGTTTATATAAAAATGAACATATTTTATTATTACAGAATATTAACATTCCAAGTAAATATTGAAATTAAGTAAGCATCCAATATATATTTTATATTTATTTTCATTTTTGGGGACCATTTCAGTATTTAACATGCTACGTTTAATAATCCCTAAGAAGGTTGAAATGTTTTAAGATTCATCTACTTTTTTTAAACCTGATGAAAATCTCACTTATATAGTTTGTAAAGGATGTCTGTACATTATGTAACAAAAATAATATATAGTTATGCTGATTTCCTTTTGCCTATTACAGACAGGTACCACAAAGGTTATTTGTAAAATGATAATTGGGTTGTAGTTGACAAAAGAAAGGCAACTTAGGCTGAAATCGTGCTGCACTCCAAAACATTATAAATATAGTACTTCTAAATATAAAAGATACTGGGGTTAGATTGAGTAGTTGTAACGCTCCTGCGTTTTATGTATGGTGTGGATTTTCAGCTGCAGAAATATTCCACTTCAGTAGTCATGTAAGAGAAACGCTGAGATACCATTCCCAACCCTCAATGACTCATCATGTGTGGAAGGTCTCAATTCAGCAAATAAATACACACACTCAATAAGATGTTTCCTAGAGTGACTTATGTATATAGTAACACAGTGATGATAGACTGAAGAGACAGGTTGGGTGGAGATGGTAGATGACAGACACTTGAAGGTAAGATAGTAGCAGATGGATGCAGATAGGTTTAGCAAGCATGTATGGTAGCAGATGACAGAGTAGCAGGTGGACATACAAGAGAGATCAACCCAGTGCAGGAATAGGTGGCAGTAGGCTCAAGAGCTAGCAATCTAGATATGCAGATGTGGTAACAGTCCTTACTATGCAGAGCTAGATAGTGTAAGCTTTAGTATAAAGTTTATAGAGGTCTCCCCTATGGGGTACTTATCACTAATAGCAATGTAGCCGAGGGGAGGTTCAGGAAGAGCGGATGATCCAGTAGCGGGATACAGGGATCAGCGCAGCGTGGTTCTGTCAGCGAGGTATGCTTGCAAGCATGAGAGCTTCAAGCCAAGTTAGCATCAAGGTGCAAAGGTGTTTGAACGAACACATGTGAGTGAGAGCCGGCGATCTAAATAGCCATCCAGTCCGGCGCTGAGTGATGACAGCATCAGTCTTAAAGGTGTATGCGCACCTTACCAAAAGAAAATGGTGGGGCGCATACACTTATGAAAAAGTAATTAGGGTACCAAAGGTACCGGAACATTACAGTACCCCCCCTTTAAGGCCGGCTCCTGAAGGCCTCTGGAGCTGGTTTGTCTGGGTACTTCGCATGAAAATTGCGGATTAATCTAGGGGCATGTATGTCAGAGGTGTTTAGCCAGGTGTCGTCTTGGGGCCCATAGTTCTTCCATCTAACCAAGTACTGAAGTCTTCTTCTGTGGACACGAGAATCCAGAATCTCTTTTATCTCGTATTCTTCTCCACCTTCAACTTGTACAGGAGGCGGAGGTGGAATAGTAGGCCTTATTCCTTGGTCCGGAACATGGGGCTTCAGTAGCGACACATGGAAAATGGGATGTATTTTTAGGTCTATTGGCAATGTAAGCTGAACTGCAGCTTTTCCAATAAGTTTCTTGATTGGGAAAGGTCCCAAGAACAGAGGTCCAAGCTTTTTGCTAGGGATTTTCAGTCTTAAATTTTTTGTTGAGAGCCAAACGAGGTCCCCGATAGTGTACTGAGGAGAAGGTCTTCTGCGAAGATCATAGTACTTCTTTTGTTGACTATGAGCGTGTGCAATGGTAGTATTTAGTAAACCCAGAGAATCCTTTATTTGGGTAAGATAGTCTGAGGCTACTGGGTTATTTGAAGGAAGGATGCGTGGTGGAAGAATAGAGGGATGAAACCCATAGTTCAAGTAGAACGGACTCTGCTTGGTTGTACTGTGGGTTGCGTTGTTGTAGGCAAATTCTGCCAGAGGGAGAAGATCCACCCAATCATCCTGTTGGTAAGAAGTGTAACAACGTAAATATTGCTCGATGCATATGTTGACTCTTTCAGTCTGTCCGTTGGTCTGCGGATGGTAAGGAGAAGTGAGCTTCCGCTCGATCCGTAGTATGTGACATAGTTCTTGCCAGAACTTAGAAATAAATTGGGATCCACGGTCAGACAGAAGAGTTTTTGGGATACCATGTAACTTAAAGACATGTTTCATCAGGAGTTCTGCCGTTTGTTTGGACGAAGGTAGTCTGCGAATAGCAATGAAATGTGCCATTTTTGTCAGATGGTCCACTGACAATAAGATGGTATTAAATCCTTTGGAAGGAGGCAATTCCACGATGAAGTCCAAGGACACAACTTCCCATGGAGTTTGGGGTATTGGTAGACTGCATAGTAGACCGGATGGTCTCGTAGTGTCAATTTTGGACCTGGCACAGACATTGCATGAAGAGACGAATTTTTGTATAGATGTTTTCATGTCAGGCCACCAGAATTGCCGGGTAATCAAATTAAGAGTCTTTGTCATACCCATATGTCCTGCCATAGGCACATCATGCGATAATTCCAAGATCTTGGTGCGTATGGTAGGTGGTATGTAAAGTTTGTCGTTGTAGTAGAGGAAGCCTTCTGCATCAGTATTTAGTTGTGGTGGGGGTAAATCCAAACTTATACCATGCAAAACCTCTTCCTTCAAGGAACGGACAACTCCAATAATGCGTTTGTGAGGTATTATAGGAACGGAAGGGATTTCAAAGTAGTTTTCTTCAGTTAGTCGTGATAGTGCATCCGCCTTTTTGTTCTTATCTGCAGGTGTGTAGGTCACTAGGAAGTTAAACCTTAAAAAGAATAGTGACCATCGTACCTGTCGGTGCGAGAGAGTTTTGCTAGTCTGAAGATATTGGAGGTTTTTATTGTCCGTGTATATAATTATTGGTAATTGGGTACCTTCGAGTAGATGTCGCCAATTCTCCAGAGCCAATTTTATAGCAAGCAGTTCCTTTTCACCCACGGGGTAATTTATCTCGGGACTGCTTAGGGATTTAGAAAAAAGGCGACTGGATGAAGTGGTGAAGTGTGGGTTGGTCGTTGGGAGAGTATTGCTCCTACTGCCATGTTTGACGCATCTACCTCCAGAATGTATTGGAGGGATGGGTCTGGATGGCGTAATATGGGAGCAGAAGTAAACCTTGTCTTTAACAAGTGAAAAGCTTTATTTGCTTCATCTGACCATTTGAATGGTTTTTTTATGCTAGTGAGCTGTGTGAGAGGTCTCACAATGGCAGAGAAGTTTTTAATGAACTTCCTGTAGAAATTTGAAAATCCAAGGAATCGCTGTAGCGCCTTGCGTGTGGTTGGTGTAGGCCAATCCTGAATGCAGGATATCTTACTCATGTCCATCTCGATTCCTGTTTTGGATATGATGTAGCCTAGAAAGAGTACCTCTTCTTTATGAAACAAGCATTTTTTCAGTTTCACATAAAGGTTATGTGCAAGCAATCTCGATAATACTAGTCTTACATGTCTTATGTGTTCAGACAGGGATCGTGAATATATAAGTATATCGTCCAGATATACCACAACACAGACATCTAGTAAGTCTCTGAAAATATCGTTTATAAATCGTTGGAAAACTGCAGGAGCGTTGCATAGCCCGAATGGCATTACAAGATATTCGAACAATCCGTATCTGGTTCTGAATGCAGTCTTCCACTCATGTCCATCACGGATTCGAATGAGATTGTATGTTCCTTTCAGGTCCAATTTTGAAAAATAGGTAGCTCCACGCACCTGCTCAATGAGCTCAGGGATAAGCGGTAGTGGATAGCGATCTTTTATTGTGATAGCATTCAATTGCCTGTAGTCGATGATAGGCCTGAGACTTGAGTCCTTATTGCGGACAAAAAAGAGTCCTGCTGCTGTGGAAGAAGTGGAAGGTCTAATAAAACCTTTTTCCAAATTCTCATCCAAATAGTTTTTGAGATGGGAAAGTTCATCCTGTGAAAGAGGATAAACATGACCGAACGGCAATTTGCTATTTGGGAGTAGATCAATGCTACAATCATAGTCTCGATGGGGAGGTAGTGCTTGAGCATTTTTCTCAAGAAAAACCTAAGAGAGATCCTGATAACATAGTGGTGCAATCTCATCTGTCACCACAGACAGGATCTTCCCGAAAGACGGGAGGTTACACGTACCCTCGCAATAGCAAGAGAGGAAGGCCAGGGTCCGTTCCTTCCAATCTATGGTTGGTTGATGTGTGTGCAACCAGGGAAGTCCCAACACAATGGGAAAGTGGGGTGAAGGTATTAGATCGAAGGTAGTGGTCTCCCTATGAGACCCGTTAGTAGTGACTAGGAGTGCTTGTGTCTGATCAGTGATCGGACCAGAGGAAATCGGAACACCGTTAATAAGACTTACTGAGACAGGTTTAAGTTTAGAAATAATAGGAATTTTATTTAAAGCAGCAAAACATATATCAATATAATTTCCACAAGATCCTGTGTCAATCATGGCCTTAGTAGTAATCCTGTTCTGGTCCCACTGTAATGTCAAACAAACAGAAATGTAAGGGTTAGTGATTGAAGTTGTCAATCCCCCTAGGAGGACATGTGAACACTCACCCTTCTTTTTGTTGACTAGGGGAGAGACGTTTATCTTGTGATCCGGGGATGCACAGTACAAGCAGAGATTTTCAGATCGTCTTTTGGCTCTTTCCATAGTTGATAGAGGTGGGCGTATGGTTCCTACCTCCATAGGAACGGGGTCAACGGCCGAAATCCGAGAGGAACTGGATAATGGCATTCCCATTCTCTCAGCCTTTCTTTCTCGTAGTCTTCTATCTATGGTGATACTGAGTTGTATCAATGCATCCAGGGTTTTTGGCAGATCCGCTCGGGCGAGCTCGTCTTTAACGGCTTCTGATAGGCCAAGCCTAAATTGGGTTTTCAGAGATGCATCATTCCATTCTGAATCAAGGGTCCATCTCTTGAATTCCGCGACAAAGTCTTCTACAGGTCTCCTACCTTGTTTCAAGGATCTTAATTGAAGATCGGCAGTACTCTGCCTATTGGGATCATCATATAGGCTAGTGAGTTCTGCTAGGAACAAGGCATAGGAGTTGAGAAGCTGGTCGTTTTTCTCAAAAAGAGAGTCTGCCCAGGCTCGAGGATCGCCTGTTAGGTAAGAAATAGTACAAACCTTAATGTGATCAGTAAGGTAGGTACGAGGTTTTAGCAAAAAAAGTAACTCACATGCGTTTTTAAATTCGCGAAATTTTTTGCGATCGCCTGTAAATACCAAAGGAGGATTTATCTTGGGTTCAGGGGACTGAGCAGAGGTAAGTTGTGTAAGTCTAATTACCTGCTGCGACAGAGCCTGATTGTCTTCTTTTAATTCAGCAAGTGCGTGTATTAACGCAGTTACTTGCTGTTTTAATTGTGTCACCTGAGTGGTTATTTCTGCTGAATCCATTTGTAGGTTCGTTCAATCTGTAACGCTCCTGCGTTTTATGTATGGTGTGGATTTTCAGCTGCAGAAATATTCCACTTCAGTAGTCATGTAAGAGAAACGCTGAGATACCATTCCCAACCCTCAATGACTCATCATGTGTGGAAGGTCTCAATTCAGCAAATAAATACACACACTCAATAAGATGTTTCCTAGAGTGACTTATGTATATAGTAACACAGTGATGATAGACTGAAGAGACAGGTTGGGTGGAGATGGTAGATGACAGACACTTGAAGGTAAGATAGTAGCAGATGGATGCAGATAGGTTTAGCAAGCATGTATGGTAGCAGATGACAGAGTAGCAGGTGGACATACAAGAGAGATCAACCCAGTGCAGGAATAGGTGGCAGTAGGCTCAAGAGCTAGCAATCTAGATATGCAGATGTGGTAACAGTCCTTACTATGCAGAGCTAGATAGTGTAAGCTTTAGTATAAAGTTTATAGAGGTCTCCCCTATGGGGTACTTATCACTAATAGCAATGTAGCCGAGGGGAGGTTCAGGAAGAGCGGATGATCCAGTAGCGGGATACAGGGATCAGCGCAGCGTGGTTCCGTCAGCGAGGTATGCTTGCAAGCATGAGAGCTTCAAGCCAAGTTAGCATCAAGGTGCAAAGGTGTTTGAACGAACACATGTGAGTGAGAGCCGGCGATCTAAATAGCCATCCAGTCCGGCGCTGAGTGATGACAGCATCAGTCTTAAAGGTGTATGCGCACCTTACCAAAAGAGAATGGTGGGGCGCATACACTTATGAAAAAGTAATTAGGGTACCAAAGGTACCGGAACATTACAGTAGTTAAGTTTTAGATATGAGACATTTAGGCCAAAAAGCATTCCTGTCCAGGGCTTCTGATGACTGTATGCTATGTGCACATGGGCTTCCGCAGAACTTTTTTCAGGGAGGGGGGGGCATCATTTTAAATGTCACCCATGCTCCGCCCCTTTTCAACAATGTCATGGAGGGGAGGGGCTTAGTCATTATACTTATTTTGAGTATTTATTTTTAAAGAGCAAACAGCAGCATTTATTTTAAAGCATTTGTTAACCCAAAAAATAATAATAATAATAATAATAATAATTCACCCCCCCCCCCATCCCCGTATCACCTTTAAATACCTGGCTGCTCCTGCCTGGTTATGTCCTCCCCTCTGTAAACTGACCACGGTATACCATGGCTGCTGAGCCCTGACACTGTGGTCAGTTTATGTGCCTCCATCATCTGCAGCCCTCCTGTCCTCCTCTGTCCTCTCTCCCCCCTCTCTCCCTGCCTGTCTGCTCCTGTGTCAGTGCCCACCTCCCCTCCTGCTGCTGTAGTTTAATTTAAAGTTTCATATCCTGTCTACAGTCTGTGTAATAATCCTGTGTGCCCCTGTGTCTGTGTTTTATAAAAATAAGCCATTCTTTACAAGTTTTCAGAGCGCCAATCGCCGCTCACATGACCCGCCGCCTCTCTCCACCTCTCCCTCTCCCCTCCTTGTCCCATCCCGACTGACATCAGTGAAGAATCCTCGGCCCCGCATGCTGCAGGCAGCTGTCAAATGGGGAGTGGAGAGAGCCGACGGGTCACGTGAGCGGCGCTCGGCCCTCTGAAAACTGGTAAAGAACGGCTTATTTTTTTGAAACACATACACAGGCACACAGGCACATAGGCACACAGGATTATTAAACAGACCAGACAGGATGGTATAAATTGGCTTAACATCCATTTGAAAGGGGAAGTTGAGATCCGGGGGGGCATTTGCCTCCCCTTGCCCCTACCTGCGGACGCCCATGTTTGTGCACAAAGGTTATTATGAGCTTTTTTATTTTTTTGAAGCGTGTGTTACCCTAATGTTTCATATTTCTATGCATCTGTGTTACCTTGTGCTTGTATGAAAAAGCATCCTGCTCTCCTGCTTTCCTGCTCTCCTAGAGAATAAAATGTGATTGTTGCAATATTTTATGTCACATGGTATTTCAAATGCAAGTTTTTGGAAAGAAATAAAGTTTTATGAATTAAAAAAACAAAACAGTGAAGTTAGCCCAATTTTTTGTATAATGTGAAAGATGATGTTACGCTGAGTAAATACATACATAACATGTCATGCTTTAAAATTGCGCACACTGGAATGACGACAAACTTCAGTACTTAAAAATCTCCATAGGGGACACTTTAAAAAAATGTATCGGTTACCTCTTTAGAGATACAGAGGAGGTCTTATGCTGGAATTATTGCTTTCACTCTAATGATCACGACGATACCTCACATCTGTGGTTTGAACACCATTTTTATATGCGGGCGCGACTTGCGTTTGTGTTAGCTTCTGCGCATGAGTACAGAGGGATGGAGCGCTTTAAATGGTTTTTTGTTTTTTCCTTAATTATATTATATATTTTTTTTCTTTTTTACACTATTAATTAAAAAAAAATTGGATCACTTTTATTGCTGTCACAAGGAATGTAAACATCCCTTGTGACAGTAATAGGCAGTGACAGATGCCTTTTTTGGAGGGATCTGGGGTTTTAAAGACCTCAAATCCCTCCTCTGCACTCTAAAGCATTCAAAACGCCAAGTCTGGCTGTTTAGAATGCTGTCATTTCTTTTTAAAACTGGCGCCTTTAACCTTCCTAGCAGTATTGCCGAGTGTGGCTCGGGGTTAAATTTCAGTGGCAAAAGCAGTAACCCCGTGCCACACTCGGGGTACCGCTAGGAAGATCGCTGGATCCTGGTAGAGGGGTTACTTACCTTGTCACCGGGATCCAGCGATGTATCCCGGCGGTGTGTGGCGGCGGATCTTCCTCCCGATGCTCTGTGTGCCCCGGCTTCCGTCTCCTGCGACGTGACGTTCACAGGGGGGTGGAACCGGTGGCAAATTCAAATGTAAAACACACCAAACACACTGATACAATTCAAAATAAAATAAATTCACATTAGTTTGCCCCCCAGTGCCCTTTCCTGCAGTTTTACTGTACTTTTTATGTGTGTATATATACATATATGTACAGTATATATGTATATATATATATATATATATATATGTGGGAAGAACCACTCCACGATCCCGTGCAGGATACTTTGCAGGGCCCTCCTGGGCACAGACAGCCACTTAGAGCCGGTTCACATTAGAGCGATCCGACTTGCCGGGGCGACCTCACAAGTCGCAGTGCGCTGCTTGCACCGAGACCTCGGAGCGGCCGGCACGGACTTCATAACATTGAAGTCAATGCAGGTCGCTCCGGTTCCCCTCAAAGAAGCTCCGGACCCTTTTTCTAAGTCGGAGAGACTTGTGTCGCTCCTATTAGAACGGGTCCACAGCTTCTCTATGGCAGGTCGCCTGACAGGTCGCCCCAGTGTGAACCGGCTCTTATAGTTATCCTGTGTGTTGAACCTGTTACTAATTTTATATACACTGAACAAAATTATAAACGCAACACTTTTGTTTTTTGCCCCCATTTTTCATGAGCTGAACTCAAAGATCTAAGACTTTTTCTTTGTACACATAGGGCCTATTTCTCTCAAATATTGTTCACAAATCTGTCTAAATCTGTGTTAGTGAGCACTTCTCCTTTGCCGAGATAATCCATCCACCTCACAGGTGTGGCATATCAAGATGCTGAATAGACAGCATGAATATTGCACAGGTGTGCCTTAGGCTGGCCACAATAAAAGGCCACTCTAAAATGTGCAGTTTTATCACACAGCACAATGCCACAAATGTCACAAGTCTTGAGGGAGCGTGCAATTGGCATGCTGACTGCAGGAATGCCCATCAGAGCTGTTGCCCCGTGAATTGAATGTTCATTTCCCTACCATAAGCCGTCTTTAAAGGCGTTTCAGAGAATTTGGCAGTACATCCAATTGGCCTCAGAACCGCAGACCACATGTAACCACACCAGCCCAGGACCTCCACATCCATCATCTTCACCTCCAAGATCGTCTGAGACCAGCCACCCGGACAGCTGCAACATTCGGTTTGCATAACCAAAGAATTTCTGCACATGAAAAATGGGGGCAAAAACAAGTGTTTCCTTTATAATTTTGTTCAGTATATATACCTATTAAACTGTGCTACACTATTGGTCGCCTGGCGCCTCTCTCCCCCTCTCTTCTTCCATTTCAGTGTGGGTTCCCTAACCCCAGTCAAATTCCAATGGAGACCACAGTATTTTTTTTTGACTTTGGATCTTTTACTTTTACACAGACTGACCATATGAGAAACACTTCTGTTTAAAGGTGCATATGTTTTTGTACACACAATACATTTTTATTTTATTTTATTTTATTTTATTTTTGGTACATTTTACACTAGACTATCCACGGCAGCCCCGATAACTTCATAATTAGTCAGGTTGAAAAAAGTCCATCTAGTTCAATAAAAAAAAAAAAAAAATCAACAACCATACAATCCCATGTACACCATCCTATACCCACAGTTGATCAAGAGGAAGGTGAAAAACCCCAGCAAATTTGCTCCAGCAGAGGAAAAAAATCCTTCCTGATCTCCTGAGGGGCAATTGGATATTCCCTGGATCAATTTTACATATAAATGTGAGTACCCAGTAATATTATTCTTATTTAGGAAAGAAAAGAAAAATTATTTTTGTTTGTTTGTTCTAGATTGGCTATTGGCATGACAGGAGGTGAGAGGTAATCTTTACAGTGGGGACAAAGGCAGAAATAAAAACCTGACAGGGGTTCTAACCCATTCACACTCTTCTCTCAATTAAATTAAAAATAGACTGAAGCAAGGCTTTAAAGTATTAGTCCACTCAAAGACTAACTAAGCTTAAACCTACTTGTGACGGGAGTCACTATGGTTGGGGGGGGCTGTGGAACCCAGCTTACCTTAGAGAGGTTGAGAAATCCCTCTCTCGGCTCCCTAGGCCCCTCTTATGTGTAAGTCACCCTGCGTCTATTAGGGGCACAGGGTGACCAAGAAAATTATGGACTTAATGGCCACTGAGAATAATGTTTGGATTACTCAAACAGGACAGTAATATTTGTCAACAATACATCTCGTGGAATATATGGTGACTCTAGGCCTAGCTGCCTATTGCCAATAAGAGACTGCTTCACACAGTCAGACTCCTAGCAGATGCTAATATCATCAGCTCAACCACCTGCCTTCCACACATTGTTGATTATGCTGATTTACTCATCTATTGTCTACTATGGGTTCTGTGTTTATACTTAGGATAATGTGTAATGTATTTTGTTTTAGCCTTGGTGCAGTGCTGAGTTAATTAACATGTTAATAATATTGTCTGGGTCTGCATTCCCATTCACATATTGTTTCTGTCCAGATGGCCAGGTAATTAGTTCAGGTTAATAAATAACCATAACACAGCGCTAAAGAGAGTGCAATACACCAAATATGTATACCTGAGGAGCACACTGTGTATAACAATTTACAATTGGATGTGCTACATCATCAACCCGTATTTATGAACTAATAAAGTGAGTTCATATTCCCATATAATTATATGGAGGAAATACAATCGAAAAAATGAAAAAATATAATAAATTTTTCTTTCATGTAAACAAGCAAGTGTCCAGTGAAAGTTTGTGAAAAGTGCTCTTATTCCAAAACATCCATGTGGCTTTCATGCAAAGTGGCTGTGTTTCATGCCCCCCAAAGTGAGGGGCATGAAACACCCTGAAAAGTGTAGACGGGGCAAAACGCGTAGACCCAGATTCCGGCCTTTCAGCAATGTCAACCTCACTTCTGGGTTAGTGGAACGCATGCAGAAGTGTGGTGGAATGCATGCTGCTTTATTCATGCTGTGTTACTTATTTACTAGCCTTTAGGAGCTCCAGCCTTTATATCTACATGCAATCCAACATCTGATTTATTGTAAGTGCATTTCTTTTGGATATATTTAATAAAAGGTTTGAATATACTGCACTATTGGACTCTTCTCTGTCTTACATGCTGAGTATTGGATATTAGGAGACATCCAAGGAGCCCCATCCTCCACACTTACCAGCCAAAGCTTGCTAGACCCCTATGTAGTATTGCCCAGGGGTCAACACCGTCTCGTAAGTGAATTCACATTGGGGGGCGTGAAACACACCCACTTTGCATGAAAGTCACATGGATGTTTTGGAATAACAGCATTTTTCACAAACTTTCACTGGACACTTGCTTGTTTATATGAAATCATTTTTTATATATTTTTTTTCAATTGTATTTCCTCCCATATAATTATATGGGAATATCGACTCACTTTATTAGTTCACAAATACGGGTTGATGATTTAGCACATCCAATTGTTATTTTATATACATGGTATGCTCATCAGGTATACATATTTGGTGTATTGCACTGTCTTTAGCGCTATATTATGGTTATTTATTTTTAGTCACTGAGTGATGAACATCAGCGGCAGTTTTTGAAGGTTTAATATTCCCTTAGCGCAGGGAGGACATTTTGAGTCATTTATTGTATCAATTAGTTCAGGTTAATTATGTTTCTGTATACAATTTCATCTGCATATGATAACGTGGTCAGGCTTACTTGACCTGATGAGGTATATATTCGGTGTGAGTTTTTTCTATAAAGGTTCCAGATTCTATTCAAGCTAAGTTCCGGCTAGCTTTGTATGTAAGGCGGCTGTAATATCTGATATCTATGTTCAGACTGAAGGAAGCGGTATTTTAACGAAAGCCCACAAACACAGTGTGGGTTGCGCTTCCGTCTCACTACTAACACCCCCATTCTAAGCTCTATACCATGTACCCTGTAAAGGAAAGATATGTAAACGTAACTTTTCTAAGGGCACTTTAGACCGGTCCCATGATCGGCTCTCAGCGGTGGCTTCAGTGTACAGCAGGGACAGCTGACAACGGATTCCTCATAGTAAGTCTATGGGTGACGTCACCAGATAGGCATTGCAGCAATTGTTGGTGATCTCTTCTCTTCACTAAAGCTGGCCAGTGGGGAGCTCATGTGACCGGACCTGAGCACCAAGGGAATAGGTATACAAATCTTTCCTTTACAGGGTAGTTAGAATAGGGCTTAGAATGGGGGTGGGAGTAGGTTTAAGCTTAATTAGTATTTGAATGGACTTCTGCTTTACCTTATATTACATGTATATATAGCATCACCATTTGTCTGCTAGAAAACAAAATGACCTTATTGGCTGACCTTGTAGTGGCATGGTCACCCTAACTAATTGTTTCTTATATAAACATGTTCTTAGGTTTTATCTCACCCCTTGCAATACAAGAATAAAATAAACATAAATAACCTTAATCACCTATTAAGTTGACTGGAAAGAAGGTACATAAGCAATAAAATCTGATTAAGGATTTTTCACGGCACAGTTAATAAAGTTACTTTTACAATTAAACTCCTTAGGTCAGTTTTAAACTTTATTTCTTATTACAAGATTTATTAAATATCGAACTGTCCTTAACAAGTACTGTAAGTTATTTATATAGAGAATCATGGACTGCGCATAAATCGCTGTCTGGTTTTGAATTAGTGCTTAATGTTGAACTCACTTTCAAATGGATAAGCTATCTGTAAAAGGCAATTGAAATACTTTGTATTCATTAGAGGTACACCACTCTCTGCCTTTCTCTGAATCAGCAAAGTTGGCTACAAAGTTCGGACAAGGTCTTTTGTAATCAGCCTTGTATGTTGCTGTGTTCTATGTAAGAACATTTTGATAATCCTGTTAAATTTAAGTGTTCAGCCGCTTACAGATAAATTACTTTCTTCATTTCATTTCACACTGCTGGAAATTTTACCAATTTTATAACGCATACTATATGAATTCAGGCAAATTGCAATTTGTGCAGAAAACACAAAAAGTCAAAAGTCTAAAGAAAGAGCCCTTTTCTCTTCTTTTATAGCCATGTACTTAAATAGAAAACCCAGCAAAAAGTATACTTTTAAGCAGGGTGTATTTGTTAAATATTTTAGTTTGTGTAGCCAGCTGTGTCTGGGAATTAGTGTACTCCACACTATAAAGTTGATTTTTCTTGATGGGTTAGACACCATTTTTTTTTTGTGATACAGCCTGGTCCATGCCCGAAAGGTGCAACAGCCAGGAACTGCCTGTAGGTATGATAGCCAGGGTCCCAGTCTGTTTTGCACAAGTGCTGATGGAAACTTATGTGTGAAAAAAACAGGGTAACAACTGTCAAGACCTTTTGCCCCAAGAAATACAATGTAGCAACATTGTTACAGAGTAGTTTGCTGCAAATCTTTTTGGGTAGATTAAAGTGAAAGATCAGTCAAAACCTGCTCCCACTCCCATTCTAAGCTAAATATTAACTATCCTGTAAAGGAAGATGCCTATGCTTACCCAAGCTACAGGCACTCTGGTCTGGTCACATGATCTTCCCAGTGGCTGGCTTCAGGCGAGACGAGAGAGAGCAGCTGCAGAGTTTGGGTGGTGATTCTATCTATAGACTTACTATGGGGCATCTGTTGTCAGCTGTCCCTCCTCTCCCCTGAAGCTGGTGCTGAGAGCTGGTCACATGACCTGGAAAAGAGTGCCTTCACCGTCTCTCCTGGGCTCTCCCATCCCACTGAGAGACCCCAGTGTTCAGCCAGCACTTTCTATTGACTTACCACAGAACTCAAGGTGGACCAGAAGGTCTTCACTGAGGTCTATGGTATAGGAAAACAGGAGCGACAAGCATTTTTGTCACTTTTGGTTTCCTGGATGTAAACAGTGCCATTTTTTAATTTGGAAAGCTTCTGAACTCAGTGATCTTGGTCTGATCAGATACTTGTAAGGGCAGATGGGGACATCTGGGGTCTAATAGACCCCAGATCTCTCCATAAAAGTAACAGTCACTGCCTTTTTGCTGTCACAAGGGATGTTTACATTCCTTGTGACAGCAATAAAAGTGATTAAAAAAAAAACAAAGAAACGGTGTAAAAAATAAAAAAAGAGCCCAGTCCCCCCAAACTTGTGCACAAAGTCTTTGCTCCCGCACACATACATAAACTGCAATCGCACCACACATGTGAGGTATTACCTGGAACATCAGAGCGGGAGAAATAATGCTAGCACCAGACCTCCTTTGTAACTCTAAACTGGTAACCTATAAAGACTTTTAAAGTGTAACCTATGGCGATGTAGTTTGTCGCCATTCCACGTGCCTGCACAATTTTAAAGCATGACATGTTAGGTGTCTATTTACTCAGCGTAACACCATCATTTATATTATATTTATGTGTGCATTAAAATTATATAAAGTTTATTTTTCCCAATTTGAAAAGCCGCTGCGCAAATACTGTGTGACTGTAACGCTCCTTGCGTTTCTTATAAGGTGTGGATTTTCAGCTGCAGAAGTAGTTCCACGTCAGTAGTCATGTAGGAGATATGCTGAGATACCAATCCCAACCTCAATGACTCATCATGTATGGAAGGTCTTATTTCAGCCAGTAAATACACACAGTAATTAAGCTGGTTCCTAGTGTGACTTTATATACATGTGGTAAGACAATGATAAAGGTCTTAGGGATAGGTTTGAGTGGAAGTGGTAGGTGACAGACAGTGCAGATGGATGCAGGAAGGGTTAGCGATCATGTATGATAACAGATGACAGAGTAGCAGGTGTATACAGGAGAGATCAACCCAGTGCAGGAAATAGTAGCAGTAGCCTCAAGAGCTATAGCAATCTAGTTATGCAGATGTAAAAGACAGTCCTTGCTATGCAGAGCTAAATAGTGTAAGCCTAGTACAAGTCTATAGAGATTTCCCCTGTGGGGTACTTAGCACTAATAGCGATAGCCGAAGGATTGCTCAGGAGATGCGGATGATCCAGTAGCAGGATGCAGGGATCAGCGCAGCGAGGTTCGTCAGCGAGGAGAGCTTGCAAGCATGGAAGCTTCAAGCAAGATTAGTATCCAGGTACTGGTGTTTGAACGAACACATGTGAGTGAGAACCGACGCCCTAAATAGCCATCTAGTCCGGCGCTGGGTGATGACAGCTTCAGCCTTAAAGGGAAACACACCTATATGTGTTTCTTCTGTCTAGGTAGATGGAAATCACCCGGAATAAATGTGATAGGAGGCACTGAGAGTGCCAGAACCTTACATTACCCCCCCCGTAAGGCCGGCTCCGGAAGGCCTCTAAGGCTGGTTGTCGATATAAGAATCGGAAAAAACTGGTTGCCGATACGAGAATCGGATAACACTGGTTGCCGATACGAGAATCGGATAACACTGGTTGCCGATACGAGAATCGGATGAGACTGGTTGCCGATGCGAGAATCGGATGAGACTGGTTTCCGATGCGAGAATCGGATGAGACTGGTTGCCGATGCGAGAATCGGATAAGACTGGTTGCCGATATGAAAATCGGGAAGAAAAAAAAAAAAAAATGGTTGCCGATATGAGAATCGGATCAGGTTGGTAACCGATCTGAGAATTGGATCCCTTGTTGCGGATATGAAAATCGGATCAGGTTGGTAACCGATGAGAATCGGATCACTTGTTGCCGATATGAGAATCGGATCAGGTTGGTAACCGATCTGAGAATCGGATCACTTGTTGCCGATATGAAAATCGGATCACTTGTTTGCCGATATGAAAATCGGATCAGGTTGGTAACCGATCTGAGAATCGGATAGGACTTGTTGTTAGGGTGTCTGCTACATGGACCCCTCACTAGAATCGGACGCATAACCATCCGACGTAATCCTAGTAGTCCTAGCAACCAATGCTTCTTCAAACATCCTCAGATCCTTCCTACATACCACCGTGCCATTAGAAGCACGTACGCAGTCAGGTGCAAGAATCTCTGTATTTTCATCGGAAGCCAGAAATGTGCTTGCAAAAATAGGAGTATCCTCAGGAGGTGGTACAGGAGGGTTTTTTGAACGTGGTATAAAGTTCACTGGAGTTGAAGGAATATCTATTCCAATATTTGTTAATTTCTGGTGTCCTTCACTGATATAGAACGGGGACAGGGCTGGCAACAGCCTTGATAATTTCCAGGCTGTTTTTCAGGGAAGACCCTTCGGATTCGCCTGGCCTCCATTGGGAGAGCCTTAGGCCTATGGGGTCTGGTTGGGCAGAATGTAATGAAATGTCCCCCTTCACCACAATAAAAACAAAGGCCACAGATTCTCCTGTGATCTCTTTTTTCTTGTGAGGACAACCTAGCATGTATGGCACCAATCTCCATAGGCTCCTCATCCATCTCTGTAGGATCAGGGTCCAAATGGGATGTGTCAGAGTGACAAGGTCGACTGTTTGAGGCAGGCTCGGACCATGACCAGGCAGGATCACCATATCTACTAGGTCTCCTTTTTTCCTTAGGTAGCCGGGGTCTGTGGTTACCTGGAGCGGGTTTAGGAGTGGGGTCAATAGCTGAATTCTGAGAAGAACTGGATAATGGCATTTCCATTTTTTCAGACTTCCTTTCTCGTAGTCTTCTATCTATGGTGATACTGAGTTGTATCAATGTATCCAGGGTTTTTGGCATCTCTGCTCGGGCGAGCTCGTCCTTGACGGCTTCTGATAGGCCAAGCCTAAATTGGGTTTTCAGAGATGCATCATTCCATCCTGAATCAAGGGTCCATCTCTTGAATTCTGCGACAAAGTCTTCTACAGGCCTTTTTCCTTGTTTCAAGGATCTTAACTGAAGATCGGCAGTACTCTGCCTATTGGGGTCATCATATAGGCTAGTGAGCTCTGCCAGGAACAAGGCATAGGAGTTGAGAAGCTGGTCGTTTTTTTCAAAAAGAGAATCTGCCCAGGCTCGAGGATCGCCTGATAGGTAAGAAATAATAGTACAAACCTTAATGTGATCAGTAAGGTAGGTACGAGGTTTTAGCAAAAAAAGTAACTCACATGCGTTTTTAAATTCGCGAAATTTTTTGCGATCGCCTGTAAATACCAAAGGGGGATTTATCTTGGGTTCAGGAGACTGTGCAGAGGTAAGTTGTGTCAGTCTAATTACCTGCTGCGACAGAGCCTGATTGTCGTTTTTCAATTCAGCAAGTGCGTGTATTAACGCAGATACCTGCTGTTTTAATTGTGTCACCTGAGTGGCTACTTCTGCTGAATCCATTTTTTGGGTTCGTTCAATCTGTAACGCTCCTTGCGTTTCTTATAAGGTGTGGATTTTCAGCTGCAGAAGTAGTTCCACGTCAGTAGTCATGTAGGAGATATGCTGAGATACCAATCCCAACCTCAATGACTCATCATGTATGGAAGGTCTTATTTCAGCCAGTAAATACACACAGTAATTAAGCTGGTTCCTAGTGTGACTTTATATACATGTGGTAAGACAATGATAAAGGTCTTAGGGATAGGTTTGAGTGGAAGTGGTAGGTGACAGACACTTGAGGTGAGACAGTGCAGATGGATGCAGGAAGGGTTAGCGATCATGTATGATAACAGATGACAGAGTAGCAGGTGTATACAGGAGAGATCAACCCAGTGCAGGAAATAGTAGCAGTAGCCTCAAGAGCTAGCAATCTAGTTATGCAGATGTAAAAGACAGTCCTTGCTATGCAGAGCTAAATAGTGTAAGCCTAGTACAAGTCTATAGAGATTTCCCCTGTGGGGTATTTAGCACTAATAGCGATAGCCGAAGGATCGCTCAGGAGATGCGGATGATCCAGTAGCAGGATGCAGGGATCAGCGCAGCGAGGTTCGTCAGCGAGGAGAGCTTGCAAGCATGGAAGCTTCAAGCAAGATTAGTATCCAGGTACTGGTGTTTGAACTAACACATGTGAGTGAGAACCGACGCCCTAAATAGCCATCTAGTCCGGGGCTGGGTGATGACAGCTTCAGCCTTAAAGGGAAACACACCTATATGTGTTTCTTCTGTCTAGGTAGATGGAAATCACCCGGAATAAATGTGATAGGAGGCACTGAGAGTGCCAGAACCTTACAGTGACATAAACGGGAGCCTATGGAGATGTAAGGCCTATTGACTCCTTACACTACAGATCTCAATAGGCACTGTGAGAGATGATTTTTTTATTAAACTGCACAGGAAAATTCTTCCTCTTGGCACTGAGGGAGTTAGAGAGAGCACCTCTGTCTGGATATTCACCTGCAAGTGCAAGTGGGGCACCATACCAGCAGAGTTCTGAGCCTGAGACAGGCAGTGAGGGCACCGCTCACATCACAGCTTCTGCACCACTGCAGGAGCGAGCCTGGAGCATCCACTCACCCTCTGCTTTCCATCGCTGATGGCCAGAGGCCTTCAGGGAGTGATCAAGGGGACTTACAGCATGAGGTCACTGCAGCATTTCAGGGACTGCTGAGAGGGCTTTTTGCCGATTGCTGATAATGCTAGCCAGGACTGAGCAACTGAGAGCAGGACACCAAATCTACACAAGCCATACTGCACTCTATACCACAATTATTCCAAACCAAGACTGCACCTGCACCAACCCCATACCACATTATACTGAACCTTTACTGCATCTGAACCACATCTACCTGTACCTATACTACATGCAGGTTAACTGGGACTGTCATTAAGTGCACTAACGCTTCTAAAGGGCCCCAATGATAGCCAGCAGAAGAACATGATCAACTGCCCCTATCATAATAATTATTCTGTTAGTACCCTTTGTTTCCCTTCTGCCCCCCCCCCCCCCCCCCCTCCTCTATCATCCTCCTTTTTTTTTTTTGGGCAGTGCATAGTACATCACCACCATAAATGCACTCTGGCGGTATAGTTCAAGCACTAGTTAGATTGAACTTTACTAATGCTTTCTGCTGCACTTGAGGCAGCCTTGCTACTGTTTATGCTGATCTGGACACCAAATGCCATCGTATGCCTAGTCCTTACTGTTAATCACTTTGTATGCTAAGTTGTGTTATTACCATTGTTATACCATTTTATGCTTGCCAAGTTACCAACCATATTGGATGACAATATATTAAGTTTGCCTTTACTGCCTGGTTTGCTGCCTGTTTTCTTTGACATAGCACTACTACTGAGTATTAAGTATTACTTTTAGTGAATTCCTGTAACATTGTATGTTAGTACACTCAACCTGGTATGTTAGAGGGGCTGAGGTTTTTGGAAAAGGCAAAGAATAGAGGACCCATTCTAATTAGCAGCTTCTATTGGGGTAGCATTACACAAACAACATCCAAAACATATTCTAAACCTTGCAGACAGTAAATAAAACTATATCTACCTGCCTTTTCCACCTGTACTCACCTACAGGAAAACAAAACCTTTTTATGCAAAAGTAGAGGATCTCCCCGGGCATAAGAATTACATGAATGCACCATAAACTGTGAAAACCCTTTAGCAAGAAATCTACAGGTTTTAGAATTAGCATGTGTGATGGTAAAATAGAATGGTATCAAACACAGTGGAATTGATTTACTAAAACTAGAGAATGCAAAAATCTAGTGCAGTTGTCCATAGAAACCAATCAGCTTTCAGGTTTATTTTGTATCAAAGCCTAATTGAACAAGTTGAAATTAGAAGCCTATTGGCTACCATCAGCTGCAGCGGATTTTGCACTCTCTAGTTTTAAAAAAGAAATCCCAGTATGTCCCTTAATTTGACAATTAAGACCTCTGACATCCCAGAAAATTATAGAAAATATTTGTAAACCATATCCTATTTTGTAAATAACACCCTGCACCAAGGCAAACATAATAGTTTGGTAAAATAAACAATAGGTATTGGTTAAACACCAGAAGTAAATCAATATGGCCCAGTATCACTTTTTGCCAAAACAATATTGTAAGGTTATCCAATTGAATGAAAGAATTTGTTTTCATGCCTGTGTAGCAACACAATTAAACAAATAGAAGAGACAAGCAAGACATATCAAAAGACAAAAAAAAAAAAAACCTTCCAACCAATATATACAGTGGGGATCGAAAGTTTGGGCACCCCAGGTAAAAATCTGTATTAATGTGCATAAAGAAGCCAAGGAAAGATGGAAAAATATCCAAAAGGCATCAACTTACAGATTAGACATTCTTATAATATGTCAACAAAAGTTAGATTTTATTTCCATCATTTACAGTTTCAAAATAACAAAAAACAAAAAAAAAATGGCGTCTGCAAAAGTTTGGGCACCCTGCAGAGTTAATATCTTGTACTGCCCCCTTTGGCAAGTATCACAGCTTGTAAACACTTTTTGTAGCCAGCCAAGAGTCTTTCAATTCTTGTTTGAGGTATCTTTGCCCATTCTTCCTTACAAAAGTCTTCTAGTTCTTTGAGATTTCTGGGCTGTCTGTCACGCACTGCTCCTTTAAGGTCTAGCCATAGATTTTCAATTATGTTGAGGTCAGGAGATTGTGAAGGCCATGGCAAAACCTTCAGTTTACGCCTCTTGATGTAATCCCCTGTGGATTTCGAGGTGTGTTTAGGATCATTATCCATTTGTAGAAGCCATCCTCTCTTTAACTTCAGCTTTTTCACAGATGGCATCAAGTTACCATCCAAAATTTGCTGAAATTTTATTGAATCCATTGCTCCTTCTACTCGTGAGATGTTCCCTTTGCCACTGGCTGCAATACAACCCCAAAGCATGATTGATCCACCCCCATGCTTAACAGTTGGACAGAGATTATTTTCATTAAATTCTTTGCACCTTCTTCTCCAAATGTACCTTTGCTCATTCCGGCCAAAAAGTTCAATTTTAACCTCATCGGTCCACAGAACTTGTTTCCAAAAGGGATCATGCTTGTCTATATGTTCATTTGCAAAGTTCAAACGCTGATTTTTGTGGTGAGGACGTAGAAGAGGTTTTCATCTGATGACTCTTCCATGAAAACCATATTTATACAAGTATCTCTTTATAGTGGAATAGTGTACCACAACTCCAGTGTCTGCCAGATCTTTCTGGAGGGATCGTGCAGTCAAACGTGGGTTTTCAATTGTTTTTCTCACAATCCTGCGAGCTGTTCTGTCTGATATTTTTCTTGGTCTTCCAGATCTTGCTTTAGCTTCCACTGTTCCTGATGACTGCCATTTCTTAATTACATTCCGAACAGAGGATATTGACATCTGAAAACGCTTTGCTATCTTCTTATAGCCTTCTCCAGCTTTGTGAGCGTCAACTATTTTTAGTTTCAGTTTTCTAGACAACTGCTTAGAAGATCCCATGGTGCTGATTGTTGGGGCAAGGTCAGATGAGTCTGGGCATTTAAAACCTTTGAGATTGACATCACCTGGTCTTCCCAGACGATGATTGAAAACAATCCATGACACTGGCAGGTCTCAGCCTTGCAAAGGGGGCAGTGCATTCTATAAATTCTGCAGGGTGCCCAAACTTTTGCAGACGCCATTTTTTTGTTTTCTGTAATTTTGAAAGTGTCAATGATGGAAATAAAATCTAACTTTTGTTGACATACTATAAGAATCTGTAATTTGATGCCTTTTGGAGATTTCTCCATCTTTCTTTGGCTTCTTTATGCACATTAATACAAATTTTTACCTGGGGTGCCCAAACTTTCGATCCCCACTGTACCTTAAACATTGGTCCTGCCAGGTGAACTTTAAGGGGTCTCTAAAGGCCACTGACCAAAATGCAGCAACCTCAGCTGATGTTTGCAAATGGTGGATATAACACTTAAATGGGAATAACGGCTTCTGAAATGTCCTTTAGGATAATAATAGTAAGCCATGAGAAACAATAGTAAGATTTTCTAAATTGTTCAAACGGCGCTTTATTTACTTCACAGTCTAACCCACAAGTCAGAAAAAGACACTGGGACTATGAAAAAATGGGTTTCTCCATGTGCCACTACTCGAAGCTTGTCAGAATAAATCTTAGAATAGGTAAGCTGAAACTGTTGAAACCTTTTCTTTTTTTTTTAATCCTTTAATTTAAAGCATCACACGGTACCATTTAGCCAGACCATATAACAGAAATGTCATACGTAATGACATGTGCATAAAAAGACTCAGCAAAATGATCACACACCAGCATTAACACATAGAAAACCGAAGCCACATATAAAATGATAAATTCATACCAATAGAACCATTTTTGTAGAATTTTTTCTCACAGGCCCTTCTTCGTGGCCACCAGATCTTCCAGTTCATTAATTTCAGCTACCTTTTTCACCCAGATGGCTATGGATGGTGCCTGTGCCTGCTTCCAAAAGTAATCAATAGCAGCAGAATGGAGCACCTGTAAGCCTCGGTGGTGATGCAGGAGGAACAGTGCAGGGTCCCTCGGTAGCTCATGGTCAGTAAATTTCTGGGTTATGTGGTGAACTTCCGTTCAATATGAAAGCAGTAAACAACATGACTAGAAAATATGGAGAAGACAACCAGTCTCCTCAACACGTTGCTAACAGGTATCTGGGCATTGAGAGAACATCTTCTGGATCTTAAAAGGTGTGCAAATTTTTTTCTTAACATCTTGGAATTTTGCCTTTTTTTTTTAAAATTTCTCCAGGTAAAAATCTGGACACACATGATTTTTTACCAATTAAAGGAAATATTCACGAATAGTATGGGCCTTTTAAAGTATTATCCTCATAATTTAGTATCCATATAAGTATAGGTCTTGGTGGGTTCCCAAGAGGAAATGGTTATGTAGGAACACAATGTGCCTTTTCCACTGCAAATACAGCATACAGAGATACACATATCTCTTCTTCTGGTGGTTATCAGCTATTGCTCTGCAAAATACGTGGGGCTAAGACCCTTTATCCTCTCAGGGATACCCACAATACTTAGATTGAAAAGTGTTACTGGTGCCACTACTTTAATATATACATACATATAGATAGAAACTTTGCATTTTCCTTTACAAAGATCTGGCATCCTTTGTTCACAAGTGGATTAACAAATACATTTAAAAAGTGTTTTGTTTTATGTTTACCATATATGTGCAACAGATATATCAAAGGGTAACGCTAAAGTGAATTTAAAAAGACTTGACTCTCCTGGGTAAGCCAGTACCATTAACTTCTAGGTTAAAGGCTTTTCTGAATAGAACAGCCACTGAACCCAAAAAAAAAAAAAAATCTATGTGAATTACTGTTTTAAAATTTCAGAAAGAGAATAACAGGAGTGTAGTCACAGAACAGCCCTTTCAGACATTCATTTTCTAGAAGTACATTTTCTATCCCTTGTGGATGACATTTTTTTTTTACAGATTAAGTTCAGACTGGAATTTTCAAACACAAAGGAGGACTAATAGAACTGAAAATGTCAATTAATGTTTGTTATTTTTTGTGTGAAAACATCTAATAGTAATTGAATTACTAGTCATTACGATCATCAACCAGGAAGCAGTTTGACACCTAAACTGCGTGCCAATCCATTTATTGTCTTGTAGAGAATTTGGTTTGGGGAACATGCAGGGGGGGGGGGGGGGCTTGGGAAGCAATTTCAGATTCCCATGGGGCGCGTTCATGAAAAGTGTATGCGCACAATAGGCTTCTATCCATTATGTGAGGCAATAGCATGTGGGCTGCTGATAACAAAATAATTAATTGGAAATCAACATCTTGCCCTTTAGGATATATATATATATATATATATATATATATATATATATATATATATATACACACACACACACATACTGGTAAATAAAATTATCAAAACCTGTTTGAAAATTGATATTAACCACTTAAGCCCCAGCCCTATTTCGGACACTTTTTGTTTACAAGTTAAAACCAGTATTTTTTCCTAGAAAACTACTTAGAACTCCCAAACATTATATATATTTTTTTAGCAAAGACTCTGGAGAATAAAATGTCAGTCATTGCAATATTTTTTGCCATGCGGTATTTGCGCAGCGGTCTTTAAAACGCCATTTTTTTGGAAAAATTTTTAATAATCACATTTCACTGCATTTAAAAAATACTAAACAGTAAAGTTAGCCCATTTTTTTTGTATATTGTGAAAGATGATGTCACGCCGAGTAAATAGATACCCAACGTGTTATGGTTTAAAATTGCACACACCCGTGGGATGGCGACAAACTACGGTCAATAGAGATCTCAATAGGCGACGCTTTAAATTTTTTTAACGGTTACCAGTTTAGAGTTAGAATGTAGCTCTTTTGTTTTTAATTATTGCTCACGCTCTGGCTCGTGGCGATACCTCACATGTGTGGTCTGAACAGCGATTTAATTTGCGGCTCGACTTCCGTATATGTTTTTTTCTCGTGCGTGAACTAACAGTAACGGGGGTGGCTAAAATTTTTTTTTTTCCTATTTATTTTATTTTTTTTTTAACTTTAATACAGGTTTTTAAAAAAAAAAATAAAAATCTGATCACTTTTATTGCTGTCACAAGCAATGTAAACATCCCTTGTGACACCAATATGCAGTGACAGGTACTCTTTATGGAGGGATCGAGGATCTAAAAGACCCTAGACCCCTCCACTACACTTCCATGTATGCAAAACGCCAAAAACTGCGTTTTTGCATACAGCCATTTTTTAAATTTGCCCCTTTTGCAGCACAGTAACCCGGAAGTGACATCATGAACGCCGCCTCCGGGTTACGTCATCAGAGACCCGATCAAAGCCGTTTCCAGGTTTGATCGGGACTCCATGCAGCCGGCGGACGTGCCGGCTGGGTGCTCGGGGCTCCCGGTGGGACGGGAGCCCCGAGCAAAGTCACAGAAGGCGGCGGGAGGGGGGACGTCCCCTCCCGCTCACCCGGGTAACGATCGAGCGGCTCCCGAGCAGCATCGGTCGTTGCAGACGGAAAGGCTTTCCGTCGGCTCTAAACCACGGTACCGGGATGGTGTCTCTAGCTAGAGGCATCATCCCGGTATACTACCGCAAAGTTTGCCGACGTACCCCTACGTCACTTTGCGGTAAGTGGTTAAATTATGTTACAGGATACCCGTATAACAGAAAAACAGCTGTTATCGAGCTGTTCTGATGGTGATTTTCAGTCTGCGTATTCCTGAAGTAAATGCCCATTGGGTCCCTTGTGTATTTCCAGTTTTGCAGTCAAAAAGTCACTTTATGTTTGTCATGTGTTACTATTCACATATAATATATCTATATATATATAATATATAATATATATATATATATATATATATATATATATATATATATATATATATATATATATATATATATATATATATATATATATATACACACACACACACACACATTTCTTAACGTTTAGATATTTCTGAGAAAGAGGTGTCATGGCTGATTTTAAGGATTTCTGGAGTCTCATGTATCTTTGTCACCAATATCTCAACTACACTGCTCAAAAAAATTAAAGGAACACTTTTTAATCAGAGTAAAGCATCAAGTCATTTAAACTCCTGGGATATTGGTCTGGTCGGTTAAGTAGCAGAGAGGGTTGTTAATCAGTTTCAGCTACTTTTGTGTTAATGCAATTAACAGGTGCACTAGTTGGGCAACAATACGACAATCTCCAAAACAGGAATGGCTTTACAGGTGGACATGTTTTCCCTACTCATATTTTCTGGCTGTTTTTCACTAGTTTTTGAATTTGGCTAGGGTCAGTGTCACTAGTGGTAGCATGAGGTGATACCAGGTTGCACAGGCTGTCCAACTCCTCCAGGATGGCACATCAATACATGCCATTGCCAGAAGGTTTGCTGTATCTCGAAGGACAATCTCAAGAACATGGAGGAGATTCCAGGAGACAGGCAATTACTCTAGGAAAGCTGGACAGGACCACAGAAGGTCCTTAACCCATGACCGGTTTGGTGGTGGGTCAGTGATGGTCTCGGGAGGCATATCCATGGAGTGATGCACAGACCTCTACAGGCTAGACAATAGAACCCTGACTGCCATTAGTTATCGGGATGAAATCATTGGACCCATTGCCAGACCCTACGCTGGTGCAGTGGGTTCTGGGTACCTCCTGGTGCACGTCAATGCCCGGCCTCATGTGGCAAGAGTATGCAGACAGTTCGTGGAGGATGAAGGAATTAATACCATTGAATGGCCCCAACGCTCATCTAAACTAAATGCAATAAAACACCTCTGGAACAATATGTTTCGGTAAATCCGATGCCACCAAGTTGCACCTCAGTCTGTTCAGCAGCTCAGTGATGCTCTGGTCCAGATCTGGGAGGAAATAGCCCAGGACACTATCCGTCATCTCTTCTAGTGCATGCCCTGATGTTGTCAGGCATGCATACAAGCATGTGGGGGTCCACACAAACTACTGAGTACTATTTTGAGTTGCTGGAAAAAAAATTTCAGCAAAATGAACTAGCCTGCTGAATCATTTTTTTCACTTTGGTTTTCAGGGTGTCTTTGAATTCAGGCCTCTGTAGGTTGATAATTTTCATTTTCATCAAACCATGTGGCATCCTTTAGTTCCGAATCCTAACACATTACCCAGTCCATTTCAGTATAGATATTTAGCATGATATGTTTCCCTATTGAGATCTGATGTGTTTTTAAAGTGTTCCTTTAATTCTTCTAAGCAGTGTATGTATTCAAAGGATTTCAAAGTACATAGAAAAATTCAAGCAGCAAGAATAAAATGGTTTCATACCACGTATAACACAGCAGTGCAATCAAAAACAATAGAAAGAATACTAAAACACTGAAATTGTAAATGGTATATCTAGTTATTAAAAAGTGGACTGTCTGGGGACAATTCCAGGCTATACTATAAAGAACAAAATAGAACATAAACAAAAAAAAAAAAAGGAGAATTAAATGGGGCAGGAAGGAAAACTAAGTAAGGCAATTGTGAAACTACCAGAAACGCTTTAAGAAAAATGGGATTTGAGAAGACATGACCAAATTACTGTGAGACTAGGGTACTAAAAGTAGCTTAATTGCTATAGGCCCACCAGCAAGTCCATGTAATGCAAACTTTTTCTGGGTCAGCGCTATGTTCTGCTACTACCATCTCCAATGCCATTATGTTGTTGAGTATCTGGGCCCACTCCAAAAGGTGAGGAGGAGAAATGAGACTTTTAGTGGTGAGAAATAGCCACTTGAGCCACTGGCAAACAATGGGGGAGATTGACTAAAATTAGTTTACACAGAATCTGGTGTAGCTGTGCTTATTAACTAACAAGTCTTAGGAGATGAGGGATACGTGTGGTTCAGATTACAAAGCGTCCTATACCACAGGAAACAATCTTAGCTCATTTCTTAAAAATAGGAGGACATTGAGAGTTTGTCCATAAAAATAAAACATTTTCTCCAGTCATCTACTGAAAACAATGTGTTTAAGAATTGTTCCCTCTTTATTATGAAAGCAGGATCTGCATTGGAAGTACCCTCTCTCAGCATGCCATACAACTTAGAAATAGTATGGTTTGGGAGGGTGGATTGAAAGAGAAAAGTTTCTAGTGGAGTAAAGTCGGGAAACAACTTGGCATCAGTTCTAAGTTTGTGGAGGAAGTCAGTCATTGGGAGCCAGTAATGGCCATGTGAGGGGGCCAAAGAAAAGAAGGTCAGGACCCGACCAATGAGGCGGTAAAGTCAGGAAGGAAATGACACACTTGGGGCCAGTCTTTTCAGGATAGAAAAGCTATCTTGGCCGACAGTAGTCCAAAGAAAGGGTTTTTAAATATAGGAGTCTGGGGGCCCTGTTGTTGGTACAAACCAAAGCGAATGATGAATCTGTCCCAAAGGGAAAGAAGGGGCTAGGCCAAGTAAGGGAGGAAGAAAATGAGGGGGTCGATGGGAAGGTGGTATCCAGCCTGAAGATCTAAGGAAAGAGATCTTGGATAAAGTAAAAAAAAAAAAAAAAAGCCGCTTTATAGAGTTAGCTTTATGGTAGGCCAAACAACCTACCTGTACATTGCCACCTGTCTTTCAGGTTCGGGCCGTGCGCAAGAAGCAGCACAATTTTGGCAGCAGATTTCAACCAAAAAATTTGGCTGAAATCAGCTGATCACCTGTGTCCAATCATAGACAGAGCTCTGTGTTTACAAAAACAGCTAGATCAGAAAGTAAAAGCAGCATATATTACACACATTACAAATTGTTAGGCACACAGCTAACCCCTTAATTGCCCCTAGATGTTAACCCGTTCCCAGCCAGTGTCATTAGTACAGTGTCAGTGTACAGTATTATCACTGATCACTATATTAGAGTCACTAGCTATTATAGTAAAGCGTCTATAGCTGCATAAATTCCAGTATACATACAATAGTTTGTAGATGCAATAACTTTCACACAATCCAATTAATAAACACTTATTGTGATTTTATTTTAATTTTTTACCAAAGATGTGTAACAGAATACCTTTTTGGCCTAAATTTATGAAGACATTTGATTTTTATGATTTTTTTTTATTGGATATGTTTTATAGCAGAAAATCTCTTTTTTTAATTTCAACATTTATATAATAACAAATAAAAAACCCAGTGGTGATAAAATACCACTAAAAGAAAGCTTTATATGTGTGTGAAAAAATGTATATGAATTTCATTTGTGTACAGTGTTGCATTATGCTGCAATTGGCAGTTAAAGTAGCACAATGCTGACTAGAAAAAAAATGTCCTTGTCATAAAGGGTAAAACCTTCTGGAGGTCAAGAGGTTAAATAAAGTCCTTTAGCACAATGCAAATTAGAAAGTGCAGGACTAATTTTGAGACTCCCCACAGACAATTTACTTATAAACCCTCTTCCACGATGCTTGAACACAAATTCCAAGTGTGCAATTTTGTCCAGGGCCGGAATTCTCATTAGCCACTGTAGGCATGTGTCTACAGGCGCCCTTCATAGAGTGGCACCTGCCAGTGGCCTGACTATACGGATTTGGGGGACCCAACAGAGGGATGACACAATCAAGTAGAAAGTGATATTTGACTTTGATGGTGCCACCCCTCTGGTATCGATGCACCGTTCTGACCACTCCCAAAACTATTCGGGTGGGGCAATCACGGCATGGGCACATGATTCCAGGATGCGAGGAGGAAATAGAGTGTGAGGATTAAAAGTGAAATATGAAAAGAAGGAGAGTATAATGGAGAAATAAGGGGACTGTCTGTGCAATGGGAGATTATGGAGGGTGCCAGTGAGAGGGGAGGTGGGTATAGGGGTATTAGAAGGGGTATGTGGAGAGGTGGGTATATGGGTAGTAGAAAGGGTATGTAGAGAGTAAAGTTGGGTAAAGAGGCAGTAGAAGGGGTATGAGGAGAGGTGGGAAAAGGGGTAGTAGAAGGTGTATGTGGAGCTGTGAGGTGGGAATAGGGGTAGTAGGAGCGTGTAGAGGAGAGGTAGGGATAGGGGTAGTAGAAGGGATATGTGGAGAATAGAGGTGGGAATAGGGGTAGTAGAAGGGGTATGTGGGGAAGAAAGGTAGGAATTGGGGTAGTAGAAGGGGTATGTGGAGCTGTGAGGTGGGAAGAGAGGTAGTAGAAGCGTGTAGAGGAGAGGTAGGAATAGGGATTGTAGAAGGGATATGTGGAGAATAGAGGTGGGAATAGCGGTAGTAGAAAGGGTTTGTAGAGAGGAAAGTTGGGTATAGGGGCAGTAGAAGGGGTATGAGGAGAGCAGAGGTGGTTACAGGGGCAGTAGAAGGGGTATGTGGAGCTGTGAGGTGGGAATAGGGGTAGTAGAAGTGGTATGTGGAGAGGAGAGATAGGAATAGAGGTAGTAGAAGGGGTATGTAGAGAGAAGAGGTGGGAATAGGGGTAGTAGAAGGGGTATATAGAGAGGAGAGGTGGGAATAGGGGTAGTAGAAAGGGTGTGTAGAGATGAAAGTTAGGTATAGGGGCAGTAGAAGAGGTATGAGGAGCTGTGAGGTGGGAATAGGGGTAGTAGAAGGGGTATGTAGAGAGGAGAGGTGAGAATAGGGGTAGTAGAAAGGGTATGTAGAGAGGAAAGTTAGGTATAGGGGCAGTAGAAGAGGTATGAGGAGCTGTGAGGTGGGAATAGGGGTAGTAGAAGGGGTATGTTGAGAGGAGATTTGGGTACAGGGGCAGTAGAAGGGGTATGTGGAGAGGAGGGGGTGGGTATAGGGGTAGTAAAAGTGGTGGAGGGGTGGGGGGTGTGAGAGGTTGTAGTTCGCTTCAGAATTCTCTGTCGATAGGCTCCTGATATGTAAGTTGGCCCTGGTTGTAATACACGTCACTTCAGCAAGATTTCCATGACATGAATGACTGTGAATCACCGCTACCACATATTTAATGCAAAGCTTACCAGAAGGTTGGATCTTATAGCATAAAGGTCAACATATGCATGGGTATGGTAGAATCCGCATACAGGATGCACAATAAGATCACAACCACCTCATCTGTTTTCAATGACAAATCGTGTCACCAAAGCGAATGTACATTACTCAAGTCTCATTTGTTATTTAAAATCACATTAGGAATAATTCCATAAGTTCAAAATGACTGCGACATGCATGACTGGCAGCCCTTTCTAAAGATCACACAGCAGGGAGAGTATGCGGGGATATTTATTCAGGAAAAAAGCACTTAAAAAAAGGTAACCAGCAATGTTTATTTTATTTTTTATTATAGGTTTTGCTTTGTGAAGGGGAAAAAAAATATAAAAGTAGGTGTTATCCCAATGTTGCTGCAAAAGTGGAAATTTTGGGCATTTAGTTGCGCGTAAAAAAAGTTGGACACTGCTTCAAATTGTATGCTTGTACCCGCATAAACATGTAAAAATGCCCATAAACATGTATAAACACACATAAACATGTAAAAATGCCCATAAACATGTATAAACACACATAAACATGTAAAAATGCCCATAAACATGTATAAACACACATAAACATGTAAAAATGCACATAAACATGTGTAAACACACATAAACATGTACAAATGCCCATAAACATGTATAAACACACATAAACATGTAAAAATGCACATAAACATGTATAAACACACATAAACATGTAAAAATGCACATAAACATGTATAAACACACATAAACATGTAAAAATGCCCATAAACATGTATAAACACACATAAACATGTAAAAATGCCCATAAACATGTATAAACACACATAAACATGTAAAAATGCACATAAACATGTATAAACACACATAAACATGAGTACTTTATACAGGACCTTACACAGCCCCAAAAACATATCTAAACCCCCCAAAAAAAGGTTTATATATTGCAGCTTACCAGTCTTTAGATGAGGTGACAATTTTTTCAGGAGTTTTCTGTTCTTTATTTTCTCATGGTAATTCTGTGAACAACACACTTCTGCCCCTGGATGGTTACAGTCACATTTTCACTGAACCTATGGAGGGAGCCACCGTTGTCACCCAGGCTAGACCTCAAACATGTCTTCCTGTCTTCATCGCCATTACATGGGATGGGGAAATATGTAGCTTACAAAAGCAATACAATATTTATGTGCTTTTAGTTTAGCATACAGAAAGAGACAAGGACACTTCAACAAATATTTTATGTATTAATGTTCATAGCCTAAAAAATGAAAACCAATGCAGCTACATCTACGGACTGGTAAGTTGCACTATAATACCATTTTCTTCTTTGTTGCTTAACCACTTGCCTACAGTGCACTTCCACCCCCTTCCTGCCCAGGCAAATTTTCAGCTTTCAGCGCTGTCACATTTTGAATGACAATTATGCGGTCATGCTACACTGTACCCATATGAAATTTGTATCATTTTTTTTCACACAAATAGAGCTTTCCTTTGGTGGTATTTAATCACCGCTGGGTTTTTTATTTCTTACAAAAAAAAAAGTAAAACTTTTTTCTTATTTTCTGTAAGTAAATTTTGAAAATAAAACATTTTTCTCCTTCACTGATGTATGCTGATGAGGCGGCACTGATGGGCACTGATAGGCTGCACAGATGGGCACTGATAGGCTGCACTTATGGGCACTGATGAGGTTGCACTTATGGGCACTGATGAGGAGGTATTAAATATACCGCACTGATGGGCACTGATAGGTGGCACTGATAAGCACTGATGGGCGGCACTGATGAGCACTGATGGGCAGCACTATCAGTGCCCACAATTAGTGCCCATAGTGCTGCCAGTCAGTGCTCATCAGTGCCTAGATGAGCAGGCACTGATGGGCACTGGCTGGCAGCACTATGGGCACTGATTGTGGGCAATGATGGTGGGCACTGCAGGCACTGATTGGCCCTTTATTTCGGTAATCAGGGCACTGATGATCAGTGTCCTGATTACATGTCCTTGTCTCCCCTGCAAGGAGGAGCCGCCGATCGGCTCTCCTCGACTCACACTGTCAGAGTGTGAGGCGAGGATAGCCGAATAACGGCACTTCCTTATTTACATGTGACCGGCTGTGATTGGACACAGCCGATCACATGGGTAAAGAGTCATTTCATTGACTCTTTACCGAGATCGGGTTCGCATTGTGTCCTTGCAACACGGCGCAGCCACGATCGCCGCTCTGCGCGCCCACGCGAGAGAGGCTGTTCTGGTGCGCCATCATATGACAGCGTCCCAGAGCAGTGGATACAACGCTCTGCCGTCATTTGAAGGCGGGCATGTAAGAAGTGGTTAAAAATACTCTTACTAAAACAGCCCCAGGGACTATGTATAAAATATAGCTTTTGCTTTTAATATGAAAGAATCCTGCTGGGTACTATACGATACACATTTTATTTCATTTAATTTATATTTACTTACTAAGATTTTTATATTTCAGGTTCCTTAATCACCATATGTTGTTGTTTTCTCTGAATTGACTCTGGCCCAATAAATACCAAATCAACATTCAAGGCTAAAAGACAAATGTTAGGAAAAATCTCTCAAACACGTTTTTTTTTGTTTTTTTTTCCTAATTGACTTAGGCTGTCTGATTTTTAAGCTACCCACAGTTAAAAATGCTAATTGCCTTGGTGTAATGCTGATCCCCTGGCATCAATAATTATTAAATAATTTACTTGGAACATCAATGCAGCAAGTGAGGTCAGGATATATGCCAGTAGGCTGAAATAGCCACCAGTAGGGATGGGCTCAGGCTTGTTTGGATCATAGTCCCAACCCACCTGAGTAATCCCAACAGAAAGCTGACACTGCGCAACGCCAATCATGAGTAGTGATGGGCCGAACAACCCCCTGTTCAGTTCGCACCAGAACATCTCGAACAGGGAAAAAGTTCTAGCGAACATGCGAACATGAAAAATCAAAAGTCCTCATTTTAAAGGCTTATATGCAAGTTATTGCAATAAAAAGTGTATGGGGACCCGGGTACTGCCCTGGGGGACATGTATCAATGCAAAAATAAATTTTTAAAACAATCGTTGATTTTAATGATGCTTAAAGTGAAACAATAAAAATGAAAAATTAATTTAAATATTGTGCCTGGGGGGTCCCCTTAATGTGCCTGTAAAGTGGCGCATCTGTATGATGTATGGAGCCTGCTAAAGCAATACTGACAATGCTAAAGGAAAAAATTTAATTTAACCAGTTCTGGACCGGAAGGATTTGCCCCCTTAATGACCAGGCCCTATTTTGCGATTTGGCACTGCGCTACTTTAACGGATGATTGCGTACAATGCTGTACCCAAACGAAAAAAGAGCGACAATTTTGAGATTTTTTTTCACTTTCTCCTATATAACATTCCCAAAAAAAAAAAAGTAAAAATCTAATTTTTTTAACACTTTAGGCCAATTTGTCCTCTGTTACATATTTTTGGTAAAAAAAATTGCAATAAGCGTATTTTGATTGGTTTGCGCAAAAGTTATCGCGTCTATTAACTACGGGAAAGATTTATGTCATTTTTTATTTATTTATTTTTTTTATTAGTAATGGTGGCGATCTGCGATTTTTAGCGGGACTGCGACATTGCGGCAGACAGATCGGACCCCTGACTGACATTTTTTACACTTTTAGGGGTACCAGTGACATTACTACGGTAATCAGTGCTTCAAATATGCACTGTTACTGTAATAAGGACACTGGCAGGGAAGGGGTTAACAGTATAGGTGATCAAGGGGTTAAATGTGACCCTAGGGGAGGGATTCTAACTGTGGGGGGGAGTGGCTTCTCAGATGACCACAGAGACATATGATCCTATATAGCAGGATCACATGAGCTCATCCCAGGGAGAAGGACGGTGGGCTGTGTTTACAACAGCCGACCGTCCTTCTCTCTCAGCAGGGAATGATCGGCTTCCCCGCTGACGATCGGGGCGGGAGCGTGCCGCCAGACACAAGATCCTTTAGAACAAACAAAGATACCAAGAGAGGGTGGAAGACCCCCCAGACATCAGTGGCTCGGTTGAACAAATCAAGATGCAGAAATCCTTTTGAAGGTCCCTCCGTCCTGACTGGTCTGGTTTGTACCCGACTACTCCAATTTGCGCCAGTCTGGGTGGAGCAAATCAAGGACTCTTGAACCATAAAGATATACAGGAAGGTCATCACTGGGAGTTTGTGGCTCCCCTGGAGGTTACCCACTTTATCCGCACAAAGCTCCCTCAGTGTTGACAGAAGATACAGATAATCTTTGAATATGTTCAATCGCTCCTACAAAAAAGAGCCATAGAACCAGTTTCTATGCGAGAAAGACATCAAGGATTCTATTCTCCTCTTTTCCTAATAAAGAAAAAAACAGGTGATCTAACACCAGTATTAGACCTTTGGAAGTTGAACAAGTACATCCAAGTGCAAAGCTTTTGAATGGAGTCGCTACAGTCAGTCATACAAACCATCAGACAGGGGGAGTGGATGGTATCTTTAGATTTGAAAGATGCCTACTTACATGTTCCAGTTCATCAACAATGTCACAAATATGTATGCTTTGCGATAATGGAATACCATTTTCAATTCATCTGCCTACCATTTGGCCTGTCAATGTCACTGAGGATATTCTCCAAGGTGCTACTCCCGGTCTTAGCCATGTTGTGCAGACAAGGTCTAGAAGTGTTCCACTATTTGGATGATGTCCTCCTAGTAGCCCAAAACCTGCAAATTCTGACAGAACATCAGGAGATTCTGGTCCAAACCCTAATGAGCCTAGGATGGATAATCAACTGGCAAAAGAGTCAACCAGTGCCCACGCAGAGAATGCTGTTTCTGGGGGCAATCCTAGATACCTGCAGGAACACAGTAGAACTCCCTCCAGAGAAGGCAATGGCGTTTGTCTCTCAACTAAAAAAGATATCAACACTCTCATACCTCACTGCCTCCCAATGTCTCAGGCTGTTAGGATTGTCAGCCAATTTGTCAAAATGCCACCAACTCAACCCACCGATACCAGTAGCGATCACATCGGATGCATCAGCGGTAGGCTGGGAAGCACATTGCAATGGGCATCTAGCCCAGGGCCAGTGGAGAAGCAGACGGAAGGAAGTCTCCAATTTATTAGAACTAAAGGCAGCCTTTCAAGCTCTAAAAGCATTTCAAGACCAAGTCAGAGGGACCAGTGTAATACTCCAGATGGACAACAGGGCAGCAGTTGCCTATGTATGCCATCAAGGAGGAACGAGGAGTCAAGCACTCCTAACGGAGGTCGTTCCCATTATGAACTGGGCTCAACAGAATGTGTCAAGCCTATCAGCCACTTACATCCCGGCTCAACAGAATTACTTGGCGGATGCACTGAGCCTGAAAACATTGTACAAGAACGAATGGGCACTGAACCAGTCAGTCTTCCAGTGGATTTGCAGTCAGTGGGGTTATCCAGACCTTGACATAATGGCATCCCCGTCCAACAGGAAATGCAGACGTTTCTTAGTGAGGGCAAAATTCCTACAGGTGGAAGCGGTGGACGCACCCAGCTCTGAGTGGATCTGTATCCTAACATGCGTATTTCCACGAACACCTATAATTCCCAAGTTACTCTACAGAATACACAAACACCCAGGGATGGTGATAGCAATCATTCCTTGCTGGCCCCGCAGGCTGTTGTTCCCACTACTACAGTCTTTGGCGTTGGAACCCCCAATCCTACTACCGGGGATACCAGATCTCCTCAAGCAAGGTCAGTTGTGTCATACAATCATACCAGGCTTCATTTTGCGGCATGGAGATTCAGAGGAGAAGGCTAGGGGAGGCAGGTTGCTCATCTTCAGTTATCTAAACCATGCTGAAAGCAAGAGCGGCAATGACGAACAGTACCTACACGAGGATATGGGAAAAGTTTGCCACCTTCGCCGATTCCAGAGGATTTGACCCATTAGTGCCAAAGAAATCACAAGTGCTTGAATTCCTTCAAACAGGCCTTGAAGTAGGCTTACAGGCGAACACACTCAGAGTCCAAGTCTCAGCCCTTTCAGCCTTGTCAGGGGTAAGATGGGCTACCCAGCAGTTAGTACGACAATTCCTGAAAGCTTGCATTAGAGTTCGTCCTCAAAGAAGGTCATTTGTTCCTCCATGGGACTTACAGATGGTATTACAGATGTTGTCCCAACCTCCTTTTTCAGGTGACTAAGCAACCTCGTTGTGGAATATAATGATGAAAGCAGTTTTCCTCACTGCCATTACATCAGGGAGAAGAATATTGGATATTCAGGCCTTAGGATACAAACCTCCTTACTGTTGCCACTTACCAGATACAGTGATATTAAGAACTCTGCCACAGCATCTTGTGAAGGTAAACAAACCATTTAATCGTAAATAAGACATCGTTGTCTCCCAACAATGCGGAGAGACACATTTAACTAGACGCACGAGTTAGATGTCGGGTCTATCTTGGAAGTATACATACAGAGAACAGCGACCCTTTCAGAACAGAAAACTTGTTTGTCATCCCAGGTTGGACAAGAAAATGGCTGGCAGCATCTACCAGAACACTGGTGTTGTGGCTGATCAAGACTATCAAGAGGGCTTATGAGGAAAGAAGTTTAGAACCTCCAACCAATGTGAGAGCTCACTCGACGAGAAGCCTAGCAGCATCCTGGGCAGAATTCAAGGGTGTTTCCCCAGAAATAATATGTACAGCCACAACATGTACTTCAGCATACCCCCTTGTGGTTTTTTTTTGGGTGTGCTACATCCCATATGTGTATGTTGTCATGCTTGGGTCAGGAAAACAAACATTTTATACATACCTGATGGTCATTTTCCTTTCCTGATGCATAAGCATGACAGCATACAGGTCCCTCCCTTGGGGCTTGACATATGAGTCTAGTTACTAGAATCCTGCCTTGGGGGAGGCGACTCATTTATATAGTATAACCCAGGGATCTTCAAACTACGGCCCTCCAGCTTCTGCAGAACTACAAGTCTAGACACATGGATAGGCATGATGGGAATTGTAGTTTCTGAAAAACTGGAGGGACAAAGTTTGAAGACCCCTGGTATAACCAGTCCTGATTGGGCGAGGGGCAAAGCCTAAACCCATACGTGTGTTTTCATGCTTGTGTAAGGAAAAAGGATTTCTCCTACCTGCCTGTAGCAGGTAGTCAGAGCTGAGACAAGTGCAAAGGTTTCATTGCAGACCTTGTTCAGACACATATGAATCCAGTGATGACCTTGTCTTTAATAGCTTGTTAAAGGCTTTTTTTGTTATAGAAAGATATATAAGAAGTCTTAAATCATTTCTCAAAATAGAAGCTCTCTGTATTATTTCGTGCTGAGTTTATTCAATAGCTTTTACATGGCAAAAAGTCTAGGTACTCTTCCTAATTAGACACCCCTTGAGATCCAGAATCTCTATCTTTTCATTATAATTTAACAGCTGTGCTCCCAGCAGGACGTGTTCCTATGAATGGAGATGGCTACAACAGTTAATATCCTCTAAATAAATAAAACTGGCATATGAGAAAACCTCAGGATATTGAATAAACAGAGGCATCTTAATTAGGCTGAAGGTTACCTTTTTATAATTTGTATGAATTATTATATTTAGAATTATTTATTTTAAATATCTTCTTTTGTTCCATCCCATATTTTAATATATTTTATTTGGTAATCAACATGGGTGTGTTTTCAACTTAAAGTGGAGCTCCAGCCATGTGTTTCATTTTTTAGTTTTGAATAGATTGTGAAATGGTTTCAACTTCTGCGGTATGTTTCCTTATGCCCTGTACACACTATCAGATTATCTGAAGACTTTTGTCTGCAGACTTACCAAAACCATATAATATGAGGTCAAACCTAAACACTTTCAATTTGTATGCAATCCGGCAGGCCCTTGCACTACATAGAAAAGGTAAATCTGAAGACAAAAGTCTTCAGATAATCTGATAGTGTGTACAGGGCATTAGGATATTTTTGTTCACTTACTGTGTTGTCACCAGGACAGGAAGTGAGGGCAAATCTTTCCAGAAGGGTCACAGACATATTATAACTTATAACTACTATTGCACTACTCTTTCCAAGATGAAGTACTTATGGTGGACATAAGATTCAACTTTTACATGATAGTTCTGTAAATGCTTTGGCATCCACCCTGACACGGGAGTTTTCCCATGAAAAAGTGTATTGTCTAGGAAAAATCATGTTGGATGATAGATTCTTCCCCTGAGATAGGTTGCATAATACCAGCTTGTCAATGTCATTTTTCAGATTTAAAGTAGAACTATAGGCAAAGCTTTTTTTTCATTTGGATAGAGTAAAGCCTCGTACACACACAACGATTATCGGCCGACCGATCATCCGACTTTTGTCCAGAGTTGTGCTTTGTTGGTTGGAATGTGCCTAGACTGCACACGAATTTTCTCGGCCAACAAAAATCTACTTCAGAAGTGATGTCATGTGCTGGTTTACTTTCCGTGTGTTTTTTCTTCTCTGAGCATGCCCAGTCTTGCTCATCAGATTTTTGTCTGCCGAAATCTGTACTGACTGACGGAAAATCGGCCGTTGTGTTGACGGCCAACAAAAATTTTATAGCCTGCACACCAGATTTTATTCGGCTGAAAAGTCAGAGTCGGTTGTCGAAAGCATCATACTAACAAGCCAAAAATCGTACAATAATCGATGCGTGTGTACGAGGCATAAGGGAGGGTTATACCCACTGTCAGATTTCTTTCATCATCTATGTCCCATTGCAGAGATTTCATTTCACTTCCTGCCTCATAGTCAAACAAGAAATGAGAGCAAATACCTGCAAATTAAGGGAATTTATTGGGGACTCCCAAGTTACCAGAACTAGTGTCCCCATTGGAAGATTTTCCCACTATTACTTTTCTAGGCACAACCATATATTTGGGATTTTCGTTTTAATTTTACTTTCAATAATAATGGTATCAGTGGCGGCCCGTCCATTGGGGGCGCAGGGGCGCCCCCCCTATCCATGCATCTGGCCCCCTAATCTACATGCAGGGTGCCGGATGCATGGATTCCAATAGGGTTATTTTTTTTTTAAGCACGTGACAAGAGCCAGAGGCTCTAATAGGCTTCAAAAAAGGGTGGGCTCGGGGCGCAGAGCACTGCGCCCTGAGCCCACCCAGTTGTATGACAATAGCGAATGAATATTCGTTATTATCACACTGATTCTCCTCTCAACCAAACAGGAAGCTGGTCGTGAGACCCCTTTCCCGATTGGCTGAAAAGAGAAGTGATTTACTGGCCAATGGCCAGGAAAAGGGAGGAGATGCACGGCCGGAGGAAAATCACAGCTACATCCGGGAAGGAAAAGGTAAGAATGCTGTCCGTCTGTCCGTCCGTCCCGTGGGGGGGAGGGGGGGCGGATTTGCCTGCCGGCTGACCGGCCAGCCGTCCCGGGGGTGGTGGTAGTGGATTTGCCTGCCAGCATTTTTTTACTAGCAATGGCGGTGATCAGCCATTTTTAGTGGGACTGCAACATTGCGACGGACGGATTGGACACCTAATTGACATTTTTGACACTTTTGAGGGGACCAGTGACATTACTACAGTAATCAGTGCTAAAAAATATGCACTGTTACTGTACTAATGACACTGCCAGGGAAGGGGTTAACATCAGGGGCGATGAAAGGGTTAAATGTGTCAATAGGGGGTGCTTTATAACTGTGTGGGGGATGTGCTTGCTGAATGAACACAGAGAATAGGATAGAATAGGAGGAACACAGGATCCCTGTGTTCATCACTGACAGAACAGCGGTCTGCCTTGTTTACAATGGCAGGCTGCCGTTCTGTCTCCACGGGGAGCAATCGTGGGTGCCCGACAGACATCACGGCTGCTGGACCCACTAATTGGCTTCCCCTGTGGCCAATCGGCATGTGCGTGCATCCCCACCCACACTAGCGGTCCCGCGAAGCCAACCTGCTGCCGTGAAACTATGGCGGCTGGTCGGCAAGTGGTTAAGGACCAGGCTTATTTCTGACACTTGTTATTTTCAAGTCAATATTAGTCTTTCTTGCCAGAAAATTACTTAGAACCCCCAAACATTACATTTTTTTTGTTTTTTTTTTAGAAGAGACCCTAGAGAATAAAATGGAGATTGCTGCAATACTTTATGTCACACCGTATTTGTGCAGCAGTTTTACAAACGCAATTTTTTTTGGAAAAAATACACTTTTTTGCATTAAAAAATAAGAAAACAGTAAAGTTAGCCTAATTTTTTTCTACAATGTGAAAGATAATGTTACACCGAGTAAATAGATACCCAACATGTCATGCTTCAAAATTGTGCACCCTCGTGGAATGGCAACAAACATTGGTACATAAAAATCTCTATAGGCGACGTTTAAAAATTTCTTCAGGGGTACCAGTTTAGAGTTGCAGAGGAGGTCTAGGGCTCAAATTATTGCTAACAATCGCAGCAATACCTCATATGTGTGGTTTGAACACTATTTGCATATGTGGGCGCGACTTATGTATGCGTTCGCTTCTGTGCACGAGCTCGGAGGGACGAGGCTCTTTAACAATTTTTTTTTTCTTATTTATTTTACCTTTTATTTTTTATTTGTACACTGTTTCTTAAAGCCCTTGATCACGTTTATTCCTATTACAAGGAATGTAAACTTTCCTTGTAATAGAAATAAGCAGGACCGGTCCTCTTTAATGTGAGATCTTGGGTCAAAAGGACCTCAGATCTCACATGTACACTTAAAAGCAAGAGAAAAAAAAAACGGTTCTTTAAGGCCGTTAGGAGGAAGCGACGTATGACGTTGCTTCAGTCCTCCAAGGCCATAGAGTTGAGTGGGGGCCATCTTGCCCTCACTCGACTTCCTGCCTGGGACATGGACGGACTGGATCTTTTTCCCGCTACCAGTAAGCGGGGAAAACGACTGGGAAGTGGCGGCATGGGGGAACCTCTCCCGCTGCCCATATAACTGATCCTGCCGCTGGGACCACATATATGTGAAAGAGGACGGCCCACCCTTTAAGAAATTACCAGAGTTATGGCAGCTATCTGCTGCCATAACACTGGTATTTAACGTCAAAGTACCGACGTAAAACTGCAGCGGGCGGTCTAGAAGTGGTTAAAGTGGTTCTAAAGCCTGAAGGTTTTTTTACCTTCGTGCATTCTATGCATGAAGTAAAAAACCTTCAGTGTACAGCTCCGCCCACAGCCTCCCCTAATACTTACTTGAGCCTGGTTTCGATCTAGCCATGTGCACAAGAGCAGAAGCTCTCTCGGTCGGGTCTCTGCCTCTTCATTGGCTGAGACACATTGCTGTCAATCACAGCCAGCGAGGAGAGTGCAGGGGTGGGGTTGAGTCACGCTCTCTGTGTCTTATAGACACACAGAGGCAGCTCAGGACCGAGTATGCAGCAGTGCCCCCATAGCTTGCTAAGGGGGGAGGGGTCAGAAGCACCAGTGGGGGACCCAAGAAGAGGAGGATCAGGGCTGCCCTGTGTAAAACCAACTGCACGGATAAGGTAAGTATAACATGTTTGTTTGTTTTTTTTTAAATGTTGAACTTTTATAATTATAAATACTTTAAAGTAAACTCACATGTATGACTTTTACCTATAGGTAAGCTTATAGTAAGGCTTCGCTATAGGTACAGTAAATATCTCCTAAATGTGTACTGTTTAGGAGATAATAATTTTGATTCATCCCGTGATGTCACTGGTGCATGTGCTCTGAAGGAACACCGGTGCATGTACGGTGAACGGTGCCTCCTGTTTGCATGCCCACTCACACAGGCGGAGTCCATGAACCTGGAAGGAAGATTGGGTGAAGATGGAATCGCCTTCAGCGGTGACATTGCGCCGATGGAGGGCTTCGTTCTAAGGTAAGTTTCACTTACCTTAGCTTTACCTTGCAGGATTTAATATTAAAAAACAAATTAGCGGTTTTCAACCACTTTACCTGTCCAGCCTGGATGAAGACCATCTAATGTCTTTGGGCCACCTCTTCAGAATAATTGGAGAAGTGCCACTTGTATACCTCTGCACAGGGCTTTTTTTCTCAGGAACTAGGTGCACCCATTCACCCCCTTGTCACCACCCCTATCCACCTCTGAGCACTGCCCCTTGGTTCCTCTCCTTACCCACCTCCCAGGACCATTCCTTTTAGAGAATACAGAACCATGTAACAATTGTAGGACTAAGTTGTTTGTATGGAACACGTCAAAAACAAGAAAGCAGTAAAATAGATCCCCTGCAGCCAGCGACAACAGATACTCCAAGCAACAATGGGCCACCTGCAACAAAATACCCCCCCACCCCCAGCAAAAATATTCCCCTTGCCTCAACAACCAATCTTCCCACAGCCAACATCAATGACCCCTCCCTGAACAGTAGATTCCTCCCAGCAACAACTGACCCCCCCATCAACAATAGTCCTGCCACCAGCAACAACCCCCCCCTGCAAAAACAGTTCCCCTCCAGCAACAATAGATCCCACAGCAGCCAGCATCAACAGTACCTGTGGCACAGCCCAGCATCCCTTGCTATTACATACATTCAGTGCTGCAGGTGCCGGAACTGCATGCCCCCGCGTTCCCCCTGAAAAAAAGCCCTGCCTCTGCATGTACAGTAGATAGTATATGAAAGTCACATCACATTTTTACTATCATCTAGGGAGCACTAACTGTAACATACTGTATATAAAGATGATAAACATAAAAATGTTACCTCCTCCTCTAGAAAGGCCCTGGGACACTTATGTCCATTTCAGAATAAAGTGAAGGATTTCAGCTTTATTCCTGAACTGAACATCAACATAACACACCGAGGCTTTCTATGCCCTTTTCAGCCTGAAATTCTTATAGGAGTAACTGAGATAAATTTTCTAATCCAAATCTATTTACAAGTACAGCTGAAATGGCAGATTGCTAAAGAATGAGCCACATAGCAAAGCTTTAACTTTCTTTCTGAATACACTCAGGTGTTTGCAGATCTGCCGCTGTTCCAGGGCACTGTGCGGTCAACAAACTCTAAACTGAGCTAAAAATGGAGGTCACTGACCCTTGTGAAGTGATGCAGGGCAGAACGCAAGGTATTCTTAGCAGATGAATAAACGTTACGGGTTCCATTTTTTGTTACTTGTATGTTTATTACAAGCTGCATCAAAAAGAGTATCTTTCTACTTTGCCTTTGAATGCTTGAAAGATCGACGTGATGTAGAGACATGAATCCCCTATCACTCAGGTTTTTTTCAATACAACATTTTTTTTTTAGCTTTAATATATGTAATTTACAACTACAACCACCTTATCTAAAAATATTTTAATACAGGAGCCAAATATATTTATTACTGAACATTTTGTTTTTGTTAATACATTTCCATTTACGCTGTAATCCATAGAGAGATATCATATACAGTTTATGCCTTAATGTCTTTGTGAAAGAACAAGATAAATTATGTAGTAAGCCAATGTTAGTGTGCAGCCCAGGAGCATTGTGTGTGCTTTTACTGCAAGAGCCTATGATAAAAGCAGAGCCCAAATACAGGAGCCCTGTATATGGCTAATCTTTCACATTCCTAAATGTTCTCTTTCATGATTGTTAAATATAATGGAATTCAACATTTGGTAATCAACCCAGATTTGAAGTAAAAAACAAGAATGATTGCATTGATGCCATAGGATTAATTGCATATGTCAGGGTTTCTCAACCAGGGTTCCGTGGAACTCTAGGGTTCCTCCTGAGGTTGCTAGAGTTTCCATGAGCAATGGGAAATTTCTGCCTCCCAGATAAGTTTCCAATGACACCATTGATCCTTTTAGCTATCTGTAAGGGGGTAAATCTTCCAAATTATGACAAGAGTAAGGAGCATTCTTCCCACTGACTGTCACACTAATGTGTCATGGGTTGTAGATTTTTAATTTTTAGCAGGGGTTCCCCGAGATCAGAAATTTATTTTAAGGGTTCCTCTGTGTTGAAAAGGTTGAGAAAGGCTGGCATATGTTTTTAAATATTTAACCCACGTGATGTCATATTGTAAAATGTGTACTTTGCAGTCATAAATGAAATCTAAACCTTCATATTCCCAAAGGGAAATAGCCTAATTTTATTGTGTTCTTCCAAGCATCATTATACAGTATTGAGCCTTGTTGCTGGCTGCTTGATATGTGCAAACACCACCTCTCTTCTAATTGCAATTATTGGTAGGATATTCCCTTCTTTATCACACCAGGCTGTTCTAGTCACATCAATATGCTGGTTAGGTCACATCATGGCATTCATTCTTAATTCTTGTCACTGTACCCTTGTGCCCCACTCCCCATGTAAATGTAGTGCTATCACTCTTCTATTTGTATCAACCCTCCTTTTAAACTGTCTTCTGTCCTCCATATATGTTTTTCCTGCATCCTTAAAGCGGAAGTAAACCCATCCATTTAACCGTTTCAAAAAACAGTTACATTATCGGCTTGTGCCAGGAATGTAACTCCCATTGGTTGTGCTCTCAACCAAAGTGTCAAACCATCCAATGGCTGGTGTCAGAACTGATCACATGTGCAGCATCATGGCCGTTGTAGATTAAACAGAGGCCAAGATGTCAGCTTCCTTGGCTGACAATGATAGGAGGGTTTACTTCCACTTTAAATATTATGCTGGACAATCAGATCTGCCAATATCATTTGCAGTCCCACCCAGCAACAATTTGTAATAAAAAAACTTGGACAAGACAATAAGTGGACTTTCAACTGATCAGATTAATTTACTTGTTGTCTAGAGCTGATCTTTTACCCTTTCCTATGTAGCACTAACCCCACAAGGGCTGCTAGTAACTGGTTCCCCTACTCCTGCACAGCCAGGCAACACGCTTTCTCTGCTTGCATCCAAACACAAGAAGTTAGTCCCTTGGCTTTGTTTTTTATGTTTTATTAGGGGTAACAACTTTGATGGGGTGAAGGGATATATGGGATGCCCAACTTGAATCAAAGAACAAATACCACGGACAACTTCCTCGCTATGTATAAGGTCTTGAACTGTCCTCCTTTCTGGACATTGGCAGTCTCTAAAGATAAAATGCCAAAGCCCTTTAACCACTTGCCGACCAGCCACCACAGATATACAGTGGCAGGTTTCCACGAACCCCAGTACCTGTACGGCGGTTTGCGGGAGTGATCCTGGGGGTGCACGCCCAATAACCAGTGGGGAAGCTGATCTGCGCGGCTGGCGGCCGCAATTGCTCCCCGTGGAGAGAGAGAACGGCAGTCTGCTGTTGTAAACATGGCAGACCACTGTTCTCTCAGCAATCAACACAGAGCTCCTGTGTTCCTCCTATTTCAGAACACAGGTCTCTGTGTTGATTCCATAAGCCCATCCCCCACACAGTTCGAAAACACCCCTAGGCTCACATTTAACAATTTGATCACCCCTGAGTTAACCCTTTCCCTGCCAGTGTCATTAGTACAGTAATAGTGCATATAATAGTGCACTGACTACTGTAGTAATGTCACTGGTCCCCCCAAAAGTGCCAAAAATGTCAGGTGTCTGATCTGAAAAAAAGGACATCAGTTTTATTTGGGTACAGCGTCCCACGACTTCACAATTGTCAGTTAAAGTAACGCAGTTCACAAAAAATGGCCTGGTCATTAAGGGGTTAAAGTGGATGTAAACCCCATTCATGAAATCTGACCTGGGCACATATATCTGTAGTGTTTACTTATCTCTCTCCAAAGCCCTACATCCTGTGTCTTTCTACTACTCCGTTCCTCTGTTATCAGCATGAGAATTTCTGACAAGTTCTCCGACACAGGAGATAAAAGCAGCTGAAAAATTTGTGTCAGGGAAGGGACTTAGAGAAAGATAAGCAGAGAGCTTGTCTATTCAAAGCACAACTCTGCAAGTTTCTTCATTCCTCTTCCTATTTGGAAGGGGGGGGGTGTGCCTTTCCTCCAATCAGCTCACACACAGTGTATGCCTAGACTCCCCTCCCACAGCTGAAACAGGTAGAAAAATTCTAACACAATGTGCACTTTCTAAACAATGTAGAAAGCTGAAGACTGCAGATATACATGTAAAACTTATATAGGGAGATTTGTCTAATCTCTGTGTATCATCTGAGACGTTTCACTTCACTGGGTGTATGTGAGAGGTTTACATCCCTTTAGGGACTACGAACTCTCCCTGTATGAAGCTACGGTACATACAGTATTACCACACATCCAGCGAGCTGACAGATTAGGGATGTTCGTTTTGGGCCCGCTTGGCCCAAATGAACTATGTAAAGTAGTCCTAAACCTGGAGTTCTCTTAAGGTTCACATTTTATACTCCGCGTATAAGATGACCCCCGATTTATGGAGGATGTTTTTAAGTTTAAAAAGTTGTCCTATACACCGGCATATACAGTATCATAATGCATGTAAGGAGCAGAATTTATTTTGGGTTTGTATTTGGTGGTCGGTAATGGCAAGATATATGCAGCAAACGTTTAAAAAATCATTATTATTTTTTTTTTTTTTTTTATTTGGGTCGGTTTTTCTTTGATAATTGAGCAAAAGCAGGAGATATCCATAAACATTTACCACCGAATGTAGGCCTATTTTGTCTCTGTAAAACAAGGGATATTCTCCTTGATACACTAGTATCTACACAAATAGTTGCAAAGATTTGTACAGTTTTACTAACACATGTAAAACTTGCAAAATTGAGCTTTTCGTCAGAACTGGTTCACACCAGATGCAGTCCAGTGAGTTTCTAATCTGCATAAAAAAATGCATGCACAGTGTTTTCCTTGTACTCCAGGGGTCCTTGTTCACACCAATGCAGTGCATTCCAGTGCAGTCAACAAAAGTAGAACATGCTGCATTTTTTCTGTATGGAACGCAGCAAAAAGCATAAAAATGCATCAGAAAGCAGCAAAAATGCAAATGTCCTGAACTGAAATGCAGAAAAAAAGCAGTGGAACGCATCAAAAAGACTCATGAAGAAACACACCCGAAATGCAGAAATTGTGGTGTTCTTTTACTTTCTGTATTAAGGGGTTAACTTCATGGTCAGTTAAAGCGGAGTTCCACCCAAAAGTGGAAGTTCTGCTGTAAGGGCTCCTGACCGCCAGACATTCCATATTTTGCATGTCATTTTTTTGGGGGAGGAGCAGGCACCTAGTTTTGACAGGTACCCGCTCCCACTTCCGCTCGAGCTGCCCATTCAGGACCCGCAGCGCGACTCGGGAATGCTTAGTGCTCACCCAGGTGTGAAACTGCGAATAACATTGATTACAATTGCAACTGAGTTGGTGGCATATATTAGGCAGTAATGCCTCGTACACACGCACCGATTGTTGGCCGACTGATCGGCCGTCTTTTGTCCAGTGTTGTTGTGTTGGTTGAAATGTGCTCTAGACTGCACGCGATTTTTGTCGGCCAACAACAACCAACTTCAGAAGTGATGTCATGTGATGGTTAACTTTCCGTGTGTTTTTTCTTCTCTGAGCATGCCCAGTCTTGCTCATCTGATTTTTGTCTGCCGAAATCTGTACTGACTGACGAACAATCGGCCGTTCTGTTGACGGCCAACAAAAATTTTATAGCATGCACACCAGATTTTTTTCGGCCGAAAAGTCACAGTCGGTTGTCGGAAGCATCATACTAACAAGCCGACAATCGGCCGATCGGACGTTGGCCGAAAATTCACGGCCAACAATCGGTGCGTGTGTACGAGGCTTTAGTGAACACAATGTCCCTGAATTTGATGAGTTGAAAGCAGAAAAAATGGGCATTGCAAATGTGTACGAGGCTGTATAGCCGCAGATCGGTCAGGATGCCCATGCTGATCCGTGTCCACAGGCAAATGCACCTACAATGGGCCCATGAGCAGCACAACTGGACAAAGGAGCAATAGAAGAAGGTCGCCTGGTCTGATGAATCACATTTTCCTGTACTTCATGTGGATGGCCGGATGCATGTGTGTCGCTTACCTGGGAAAGAGATGCAATATGAGAAGAAGGCAAGCTGGCGGAGACAGTGTGATGCTTTGGGCAATGTTCTGCTGGGAAAGCTTGGGTCCTTCAATTCACGTGGATGTTACTTTGACACAAATCACCTACCTAAATATTGTCGCTGACCAATTAAACCCCTTAATGGATATGGTATTCCCTGATGGCAGTGGCCTCTTTCAGCAGGATAATATGCAAACACTACACTGCAAAAATGGTTCAAGAATGGTTTGAGGAACACAACAATGACTTTGATGTTTTGACATTGCCTCCAAATTCTCCAGATTTCAGTACAATCAAGCATCTGTGGGATGTGCTGGAAAAACAAGTCCGATCCATGGAAGTCCGACTTTGCAACTGACAGGACATTAAAGATCTGCTACTGATGGCTTGGTGCCAGATACCGCAGCACACCTTCAGAGGTCTAGTGGCATCCATGCCACAACAGGTCAGGGCTGATTTGACAGCAAAGGGGCTGTTTTGGCAGCAAAACAGGACCTTCTCAATATTAGGTGGGTGGTCATAAAGTTATTGCTGATCGGTGTATATCTATGTAAATGGCTGTGTTTGCGTCATCTTAAGCATAAATGAGTGTCCCAGTACTCAATGACAGACTGTTCATATTTTGGCAGCCATCAATAGACACAAACAGACATGACAGAATTTAATTTTGCTAGTTTCATAACTCTGACTTCCATTCAATGTAGTAATCAGTGTATTCTACAGCGTCAGTCTATTTGCAGAATATGACTCTAGACATGAATATCTTTGCATAAAATCAACTTTGTCACTGTAACTCAATCAAACCCAGAGCACAATATGTTTTTCTATTTTTATAGGTTAAGAACTTGACAGAGCGAACGCCATGAAATGCCATTTTCAAGATACACTGAGGAAATTATATTTAATGTATTTCCTCCAGGGATTTCCTGTGCTATGCAAACGCTAACAGTGATAAGTACTTCTGGATAATCCAGTGGTATAAATTTCAATCAATTTCATCCCTTTGATTCTTGTGCCTATTTGCAGTTTTACATTAATGTACATGAATGTGCATTTTGGTCTTTTGATTATAAAACCATATCACTCTTTCTTTGTATGAACTGTTTCTATTTCCACCGAAAGGTGATTATTTGTCTCCCCTCAAGCATTTCGCCTCTGACATTATATCCAAATGGAAAACCAGTTATTAATTTAACTTGTGCATTGTACCCACAAAATTCAATATTGTCTATTCATTGTGTTTACAGGAGAGGGCTTGATGCCGAAGATAGAAAAGCTAGAGCAGGGATGTGTGTGTATTCAAATGTATGCAATATTTAAATAACTCGTTTGGACAGTCAATTGACCTATGGAAAAATAGGACTCATTTCTCAAAGTACAATTTCCAGAAGAATTTTTTTCCCTCATGTATCTTTACTACTGATCCGAACAGACAACAGTTTTTGTATACAGTTTAATTTGTTTGTCTTGTCAGAACAGTGGTGTTCAACTTACTTGATAGAGGGGACCTCATGAGTGGACCCAGACACAATTGGCCACACACAATATATATATATATTTTTTTAAAACATTTTATTGAAAATTTTTATAGGCATACAGCTAGGGTTACGTTGAATGCATATACAAAAAGTAGAGAAAACCGAAATACAGTTTAAACAAACCTCAGTAATTGTAACAATAACACGTGACTAGCGGCACACAGTCAATAACAAAGAGCCTATGGAAGCGTACAAGGGAGAAAAGGCACGTGAGCTAGTCCAGGAAGTTAAGGCAGTATGAGCCATAGAAAGGGCGTTTTAGTAACAAGAGGGACTCGAACTGAGGGGGGAATCCGTGCCCTAAAGGCAGAAGGCACTGTGGGATCCCTTGGCCGCATTAGAGAGAGATGCAGTCCATGCGATGGAAACTTAGAAGGCCTCCGGGTATACGAACGGGAGGGCAGACACCCCCAAGGGGAACACACTGTGTCCGCGACCCCCGAACGAGCTCCCGAGGGGGCTACGAGAGGACCATATTCAGAGATATAGGGAGCAAGCAGAGGGAAATGAAGGAGGGGGCGGAAAAATAGTAGGTGCTTGTGGACTACCAGGTCGTCCACAATATTTCAAGGGATGGGGGGAGAAATCAGGGGGTAGAACAAAAGGGATGGGAAGGTGATTACGAGACAGGAACATGAGGGCAGACAAGGAGGAGAGGAAAAAGCGAGGAGAAGAAGAGAAAGAGAAGAGAAAAAAAAATAGGGGGGGGAGAGAGAGGGGGGGGGGAGGTATAAAAACGGAAGAACCCGTCACATCCATGACTGAAAGAGGGAGAACGCTACCGGTTAGCCTGCCGCGCCTAGTAGTTTGCTATATTCAGAAGAGAGGGAGAAATGCAGCCACGTGACCCAAGTGGTATAAAACTTGTCAGGAGAATCGTGAGCATGCCACACACAAGATTAAGTATTATTGAAGCTACAGAGAGTGTAAAGATAGTACAATAGATCCTTTGAGACTGTGGACATGCTACAAGAGATAGAGAGATGTGTTACAGGAGTGGAAGGAGACTGGCATTCTGTAGCAGGGGACAGTCAGAGGTTGTGGACACGTCACAGGAGAGAGTCAAAGACTTGTGAACTTTATAGAATACAGAAACCACAAATGCAAGGCTCCTAAACTGCAGAAGAGAGCATCAACCCAGGTTCAATTTGCAGGGGTCTTCCAATCCTGTTTGAAATTTGCAAAACCCCGAGCTTAGCAGCTAATCTGATTGAAGTCTTCGGTGGTGAACCCTTTTGGTAGATTCTAGCAGCTTTTAGGTCTATAAGACTACTGTCAAAAAAGGCTATAGAAGCTGCTATAGGAAGCATATGCCAATGCCAAAAGTGCACATATAGTACATTTGGCAGCGTATTTTTTCCTGAGGAGATAAAGACCATGGCATCACCCTAACTTTCAGCTTATTAATATCATTTAAAAAAATGTTTTAGGGTGGATTGCCTGGCAAAGTAATATCCCCAAAATATAAAATGTTTTGGTCAGAAAAAAGCTGGAATTATTTATGCTCTCTAATTCTCCTCCTTCACCAATGCCGGAAACCCTTGAAACTGCCTAGGATTGAATCCAGTAAAACTTTTTGAGCTTTCCTTTTTTGACATACTGCAGGAGCAGCCACAAACAGAGGCTAAAGGAAATATTACAGCTATGTTCAAATCTTATTTGGATCTCTGTTTGACCTTTCATTAAAATTATCTATCTATTGGTCTTAACTATCAATCCACCCTTCTCCTTAAATATCTATATCCCACCAGCACTCTTTGAACTGTCTATGCCTCGAGAAGAAGGAATTGTTTGAGCCATTGCTTGAGCCATGCATATCACCTCCTTTGGTTTCGCGAGGAGGACTGGAAAAGACAAAATTATTAAAAGAGTGATATAAGAGCCTATCTCTGCTGTTAAAGAAGTCACACTCTAAGCAGAGGACAGCAGCCATGACACAACCCCACCCATTGAAGGGCCAGCAACTGTTTCTTTTAGCAATAACAAGACAGCAGGATATCTCTAAATGTGATGCAGAAAGATGCAGAGCAGTGGTGTGCATGAAGGAGGGGGAGGGGGTATACAGTTGCTACAGTTGCCTTCAGCTGCTGTATGGAGCTGCAAAAAATAACTACACTAACCACTCCCAAATCCATCGGTCTGAGATTCACTTTGTCAAAGCTCTTTGCATTTCAACTGCTTCCTTATATAATCTAGTGGAAATTTCCTTACTTGGATTGCCCTAGAGAAACAGCTACAGTTTCATTTTTCTACATATGTTTCATTTTTATTTTCATATGTTTATTTTTTCAGTATTTGTTGGTATTAATGTGGTAATTGGGCTGCAAACTGCAGAGACCAGGCATGTCTGTAATTTCTCTGCTGTGCTGGAATAATCTTTCTCCTCTCCTCCCAGACAATCAACAGGAAAAATTAAATGCAGAATTCAATGGCCACAGGCTGCCTACCTTTCACCAAATAAGGACCATAAAAAAAAAGGAGGCAGAGAAGTAAAGGTGCTGTCTCAGGGAGGTAGTAGATGTCAAGCATTGCTAATGTGATGTATTCCTCCAACCTCATCCCCACAACCTCCACCCCCTTATCCTCCTGTAACTTCTTCTATATTAACACAAAGTTCCTAGGCTTCATGGATCAGAGATGTATAGTAACTAAGTAGAACTACTACACTACTGTACTTAAGTACCGAAAGGCAGTATCTGTACTTTCCTGGAGTAGAATTTTTTTCTCCTACTTCCACTTTTACTTCACTACATTTTTTCAATGATTTCAATACTTCTACTCCAATATTTTTTTTTTTGTGCTGCATAGTTACTCGTTGCCATTATAAAAATTACCACTGCCAGAACAGTAGATGGCAGGTTTCATGAAGCTCAATAAAATGTGTAAAATGTCATGTGTAAATCAGCGCATAGGAAAATAAATGCTACTGTATGTATAAATAAAATGGTCTACATATCTGCTGTTAAGGGGAAAGAGAACCTCCCCCAACCAGGAGAGTCACAAGCGTACATAGACCTTTTTTCTGGTAAGAGGCTGATTTTGCTTTTTTCACTGGAAATTGAGAGCACAGGTTTTGCAGTTTGGTTTCACTTGAAGACTCTATTTGGATATACCTTCATCCGCCGGGTAAGGGGGAAATCCACAAGGTGGTGGGAGTCTGCACCTATTATTTGGAATAGCACCTGTTTGAGTCCTGCACCTTTGAAAATATATTCATCTTGTTTTGTCACGTATATATGGCATTTTGGCATTATATATATATGGACTTTTTATTGACTTTGATTTCATACACTCTTCCTTTATTTCATTATTGGAATATATTGTTGTATATCACATTGGTTTATATATGATTTTGCGCACCAATAAGCTGTGGAGAAAGGAATTATGATTGTTCTTTAGGTTAATCATATGAAATAATAAAAAACAATATGATGTTCAAACTTTTGACTTCTTTCTTTAATAACTACATAACACAGTACTTGTACTTTTACTTTCAGTACTTGAGTAGCACATTTTTTTTAAAAAACTACTGGTACTTTTACTTTCAGTACTTGAGTAGCAAAATTTAAAAAAAAACTACTTGCAATACTTAATTACAAAAAATGTTGAATACTTTAGTACTTCTACTCAAGTCACTTTTTGATAGAGCACTTCCACTTCTAATCAAGTCACTTTTTGATCGAGCACTTGTACTTTTACTCAAGTATGGGTTTCGAGTACTTTATACAAGTGTGTTCATGGTTGCACAGTTAGATGTTTCCACCTGTTATTTTTTTATTATTTTCCTTACTTACATATAGTATTTACAATTTTTTTTTTTTACATTTGTTTTAATTGTAAGACCATCCCTACCCAGGTTAATCAAACAGACAGCAATGACAATTTAAATCCACAATCCACCAACTTAGGGTTCCCCAAGGCGTGGAGTCTAAGTCCCAGCCTGGTTCTTCACCACGGCTCCTGATGGTAGGGATGAAAGGGAAAGGAAATATAAACCCACAGAAAAGTAAGTGATGCCTATCGATGAGCGCAGAAGCCAAACAACACATGTGAAAGAAATCAGAGGACTAGGGGAATGCTGCGGCAGGGAGGTAAGAAGTACATAGAAAAACTGCAGGATAAAGTGTGACACACAATTTAGATTTGTCTATTGTCTGTGTTCTTTTTTCAGAAGCTTGCAGAGGAATGGAACCCCTGAAGTAGGTACCATTGCAGAACACATTAGAGTAAGCAAAGAGAACAGTGTGCCTGAATCATACGTGGTGAAGAACTGGTGAAAACAGACCTCTTCTTCCAGTTAATGGCCTGGACAGTCCTATGTTAACATATTTCTAACAATCATCACAATTTTTCTTACGTATTTTAATTTTCTCTTAAAAATAATATAAAGATTTACTTTTTTAATATGTTTTTTCCTCATAAAGCTGTCTCTGCCCAAGTTAACCACTTGACCACCGGCCACTGTGCTGCTACTGCGGCACAGTGGCTCGTTCCCATCCAGCGACGTAGACCTACGTCGCTGGACTCCTCCCCCTGTAGGCGGCGCTCGCGAGCCGCCGGAGGCGCGCTCCCGCTGTTTTCAGTCACAGCGGGAGTCGGGCCAGGGGAGGAGCAGCGGCGATCGCCGCTGCTCTTACCCGATCGTCGGGGATCGAGTCTGGAGATCCGCCCCGCTGTGTGTAAACACAGCGGGCGGATCTCCATAGTGACAGGGAGTGACAGATCGGACTGTTCAGCATAGCTGGACATCCGATCTGTCCTTCTGTCACTCAGTCACCTCCCCCCCACACGTCAGTAAGCATTAGGCATACATTAACCCCTCCCTCTCCAATAAAATTAACCCCTTCACTGCCAGTGTCATTTTTACAGTAACAGTGCATATATATAGCACTGATTACTGCAGTAATGTCACTGGTACCCCCAAAAGTTTTAAAAATGTCAGTCAAGGGTCCGATCTGTCCGCCGCAATGTCGCAGTCCCGCAAAAAAAATCGCAGATCACCGCCATTACGCGTTAAAAAAAAAAACACCAAAAATGACAGAAATCTTTCCCTTAGTTTGTAAACGCAATAACTTTTGCGCAAACCAATCAAAATACGCTTATTGCGATTTTTTTTACCAAACATAGGTAGCAGAAAACAAATTGGCCAAAAATTAAAAAAAAATTGATTTTTACATATTTTTTGGGGGGAATTTCATATAAAAAAATGTTAAAAATATTGTTATTTTTTCAAAATAAACGCTCTTTTTTTGTTTATAGCGCAAAAAGTAAAAATCGCACAGGTGATCAAATACCACCAAAAGAAAGCTCTGTTTGTGGGAAAAAAAGGACGTAAATTTCGTTTGGGTACGCCGTCGCGCGACCGCGCAATTGTCAGTTAAAGTCGCACAGCGCCGAATCGCAAAAAGTGGCCTGGACGGAAGACAGCAAAATCCTCCGGTGGTAAAGTGGTTAAGCAAACATAGGCAGTGACAGCAATGCAAACTGGTAGCTATTGGTAGCTGGGAAGGATGATGTAAGGGAGGCCCAATTGGATTTTGTCCTCCACATTTGGTGAATGACTAATTTCAGTTCCCCTTTATTCCTCATTGTTCTTTTCCCATAGATTCTTCCCCAGGGACAAGGACAGGCAACAGCAACATTTAAGATACAATCTTACAGCCTAAGGTTGCCCAACTTTCCCAGAAGATAACTTGAAACTCAAAGTGGCACCTACCCCACCATCCATCTCCAGTATCAATCATCCCATGCCAGGTATCCCTTCCTCCAGTTGCTATACTGGAAAAAATAAAAATTTCTCTAAAATACCCCCATGCCCACCACCTGAATTCAAGCTTGGCAACTTGATTCTTCCATACAAGTGTGCCGGTGACAGCCTGAGCCAGCCACTCCTGCCCCCCATTACAGCCCGGCACTTTAATGAGCGCCAGAGGGGCAGCACAGAGAGCGGCGACTCTCTGCTCACTGAAGATTGAGAACAGAGCAATCTTTGATCGCTCAGCTCTAGGTCTTGGAGCTGGTGGGAGACAGATGCAGTATCGGGCCGATGCTGCATACCCTCTGTGAGAATGGTTACTTTTTTTTTTTAAATAAGACACTTCTCTTTTAAAACACATGTTACAGGACAATCCACTTACAGTGGTTTGGTGAATTTCAGGTTAAAAAAGAAGTATGGACTTTGTAAAAAGAAAAAAAAATATATACTCACTACTCACTGTCCCCCAATGACTTTGAAATGAGAACTGAGCAATCAAACACCACTGATCGCTCAGTTCTCCCCCTCTGCTCTGAGAAGAGAGCTGGGACTTTAATTCTCTGGCTCTCTGCTCTGCCCCTCCAGTGCTTACTGGAGTACTGGGTTGTGGAGGGGGCGAGAGGGGCTGGCTCAGGCTCTCAGCAGATTGCTGAGAGGCTGAGCCAAGCTGCTGGGTGGATTCCAACAATATGGTCAGGATCTTTTCAGAGCCTGGACTGGCTCAGTGATGTCAGCCAACACACAGGAGTGCAGTACGAACTGAACTCCTGTGAACCATAGGAGAAGTATAGTAAAAAATTATAAACACCTTTATGTCCCCTTTTTTGTTAAATGATCCCATATTGCTTGTTCTCAGCAGCATATTATCTAAGAAAGAAGAAACAGCAGTACACTAATCTTCTCAGTGAAAGGCTGTGTGTGTGAATCGGGGGGTTTCGGGACACAGCTTATCATTGAAGGAGAGCAGGCTGAGTTCAAGGCACAGCTAAAGATCTGCCACAGTGTGTTCTCCTGCTTAGTGTGGTACGTTTTTAATAGAAAAACAGAGGGACTGGCAGGAACACCAGGAATTTCACAAAAAAAGAAGCAATACCAAGTTACTTTCTCATCCAAGTACTTGGTACAGCAGGCAAATATCAGGAATGTGAAATGTTGGGCTTGCATACTCGATAACTAGTTCAAAGTGTTACCTAGCTTAGTGAGTGTAGGTGTTAGTGTTAGTGGCTGTGAAGGTGTCAATGCTAGTGGCAGTGTAGGTGTCAGTGTTAGTGGCAGTGTGTCAGTTACTGACAGTGTCATTTAGTGGCTGTGTAAATATCAATTTATTTCAGTTAGTGCCAAGGCGAGTATCATTTAGTGGCAGTGTGGCACTGTAATTGTCAGTACAAGTGGAAGTTAGTGGCAGTGGCAGTGGCAGTGCCAGTGGCAGTTAGTGGTAGCATCAGTGCCAGTGTGTTTTAGGTGCCATGCTTACTCCTAACACATGTGGTCAGACACTATAGCTGGCTTCTGTGTTCCTCACCTATAGCATCCCCCTTTCCCATAAAGCAAGCTGGCCTACGGCTACTCTGTTTCCCCAAAGACTTATACACAATGCTATTGTGCCTGGCTACTATGGCGGGGTGCCCACAAACTTAACACAGTAAACAGGTACTTGTGGTTGGCAGACAGGCAGAGTGGTTCAATGACAGTCCAGATACAAGGCAGGCAAGGTTCCAAATAATCAGGGTCAAATCCATAGTCAAAAAGCAGGCAAAGTTCAAAGAGTAGTCGATATTCAATCCAAGGGAATCCAAACTAGATGGCAGGGCAGACAGAGAACTTGGAGCATGTGTTAGAAACACAATATTACAAGCATGAGACTGAAGGCTTGACTGGCTTAAATCAGGTTTGTTCTCCACCCAGGGACTGACCACATCAACCACCTTGCAGGTGGACAGACAGACAGACAGAGAGAGTGTATCACAATCAAAACCAGCATGCTGGAATGAGACCAGCAGCTGTGAGGGAGCAGGAGCGCTACACGCTGCTGACATTAGGTAAGAAAAATAAAGGTTTTACATTTAGTGTCAGTGCAGGTGTTAGTTAAGGTGTGTTTAGACAGGACAAAAAACCCCCTAAATATGTACTTTTGTTTCTTGGCCTTGCTACGAGTCTAAAGAAAAAATCACACAGACACATATGTGGTATCACTATGATTATCAGGCGAAGAAGGATTTTTTGCAAATTTATTTTTATTGGTGGTGATACATGGTAATAGAATAAAAATATACAGCTGAATTTAAAAAAATATGTTATTTTTTTTTTTTACTATTTTGAGACAACTTTCCTTTGGTAATAAAAAATCAGGCGATATCCATCAACATTTCCCACCCAAAAAAACAAAAACAAAAAAACAAGATATATTCCATTTGAATACATTAAGTAGTTGTAATTATGTATACAGTTTTATTAACCAATATCACACTTGCAAAATTGGGCTTGGGCGTTAAGGTTTGTTTTGACCCTGGTCATGACGGGGTAAATGTTATAATCTAAATAAAAGGGGGAAATACCTCAATTAATATCAAAATTAGGTAAGGTGATGACAATTGATATTTATTCTGGAGATAAATACGCTCAATTTTTTAATTCATGATGTTTATTGTTCTGCAGCGAATGCCCTGCCATGTGTATTAACTTATAGTAGATATTTGCTAGTTAACAAATATGAAATTGTGCATAAGAGGGAAAGATATTTGTGCCAGAAGTATTGCTTATACAGACAGATGTGATGTTATATAAAAGCTGGCATCCCTGGCATCTCTTCCACGTGACCAGCACTTAGGCTGCTGCTGATCAGATACTTGTAGCAGTAAAAGCTAATGATCAATTGAAAAAATTACAGTATGGGAGCCTTCTTGCCTTCCCAAGAAGGATTGCCAACCTTTCCCATGAATTTCTAACATATAAAAGTTATACATGTTCATTGGTTAAGTTTGTTTTATATATTTATATATTTTTTTAAATACAGTTACCTTAATGTGACAGGATGTCAGCCTCTTGCAGTCCATTTACAGCAGAGTTCACAGTGGGGAAGGGAGAAGCAGCACAAGGTGACAATCAGCTGTGCTGCAGTGCAAGAAGAATGGTAATAAGAAGAAAGAACAAAGTGATGGGGTGATAAGATCATCAGTCTGCCGCTTCTCCTCTTAGGCAGCACATAGATGAGTAATATTTTTCCATTTAACCAGCGGGTGTGTGAATAGGGGATCCTCCCACAGTGTTATTGTATTCTCACAGTAGGGGGACTTCCCCACCATCAGAATACACTGTTCAGCACTGCCAGCTATAGCCAGCAGCACGGATCAGGTGGGGGAAATCTGAAAGGGTCTTTGTACAGAAGTAGATCAACTTCTGTACAACCCCAGTACCCATACATCGATCAAAATGTGGCCGGTCCCTGTTTAACTGGCTGAATTTCGATCCCTGTATGGCCAGCTTTGCTGTCCAGTCAAAGGGTGGATGTTGGGAAGAGACCTGTAAGTGTTACTGAACTGTAAAAGATAAAAATAAAGTTGCCTGTCCTACCAGACACCTGTCTGGTAGGCAGAAATACAAACCCTTCGGCGGGTTTGGCATATATGTGTTTGCTTGCCTGGAATTCATCTTGTACACTAATGCCTAAAAACTCTGCATTTTGAGGCATACCGACTTTTTTTTACTAATCTAAATGCAGTTCATTGTTTTCATTGTGCCTGTACCCACAAACTTCCATACACGAACACATTACATACTGTATACTGCCCTGCCACTGTTGAAATTTTGGAGAAAATGACACAGGATTCATATTAAAGCTTAATTCAAGGTTCCAAACTATCATTTCTGAGCAGGAAGCTGTGTTTTTGCCTTTTTTGGTATTGTGTAAACCTTGATCGGAACCTGGAGCTTGAAGGTTCCAAAGTGTCTTAGGTGGGACGGAATCTTCAATCCTGTGTCTGGTTTTTACCAGGTGCCTACAGCCTGTGTGAGATTAAGGGTGTGCAGGGTCGTTATTTACTCAAGCCTGAGGATAGTTTATAGCTCCCAGTTTGGAGACAGCTCCCATATTGAATACAGAAGGTCTCACCCTGGGGTCAGAGGAGCCCCAGCCAGCAGCCAGGAGGTCTCATTACTGGAGTCAGGTGGGCTCCTATCAAGGTGTCAAGGGAACCCATATCCAGAGGCCAGGAGTGGGTTATGCACCAATCCGCTGAGACTAAAGGCTAAGAGAGTCAAGTGAACCAGGAGAGCTGGAAAACACAGTTAGAGGCACTGGTAGGAGGAGCAGCGGTGCTGCTGACAAGGTGGTTCAACATTTTCAGTTGTCTATTCATGTTGTGGCAGAACCCCTGCATTGGCAACTCAAGTTATGTGAACATTCTGATTCATTTAATAAAAGTGGGCTCTCAAGCCCTAAACTACAGTTTGGACTGGCACAACTCATTGGGAAAAGCATCTGCCAAATGAGTATAATTATCTCAATATCACAGTACTCGCAATTAAACACTGAAAACATTTCACCTAGGATTCACCCTGACTCTCCCCTGATATGTAGCACTACCCCCATAGAACCTTCTAGAAATTTGCCCAGGTTCTTTTTCCCAGCAACTGTCCTGCAGACAGGCACACACAGTCACTTTTAATCTCAATAGGCAGTCTAGGGGTGTTTTTTTATGTTTATATTTTTGTGGTAACTTGGATATGGTTGAGGAATTGAGTGGGATACTCCAAAAAGGACTATGTACAAATTAAGGACCGCAAACATCCTTTTATAGAACTGTAAGCATAGTCCTTGTAAAAGTCAGGACTTGGGCTTGAACCTGGTAACCTTTATTCCCAAACTTCTGGCTGGAGATGCTCTAGCTTGGGCCAACCCATATATTGAACGGGACGGTCCCACTTTAAATAATCTGCAGACTTTTCTGACTGCAATAAATCAGGTTTTTGATAATCCCAACCCCTGTGCTACTGCCAAAGCAAATCTGCATAGTCTGAGGCAGGCTAAACGCTCTGTCGCTGAGTACACAGCAGAGTTCAGATGTTGGGTCACAGATACTACTTGGAACTCTGCAGCACAAAAGAGCTAGTTCAGCCGAGGGCTTTCTGAACAGGTAAAGGATGAGCTTGGTAGAGTTGAGACCCCTAATGATCGTGATGCCTTCATCCAATTATGTAAGCAATGCAGGTAGATGCAATTAAAAGATCCATATCAAACTTGATTTATGCCAGGAAAACCCACATCTATAAATCTTCGAAGAACACAACTTATAGCTCAGCTTAGAGATCAACTACCAGACTCAAGTGTCTTGGCCTCTCTTGATACAGCAAAGGCTTTTGATTCTATTGAATGGCCCTTTTTGCAGGCAGTGCTTAGGGCATTTGGATTTGGGGAGAAATTCTGTACTTGGGTGGAAATAATGTATCTAAATCCAACTTCTCAGCTGTTGGTAAATGGCTTTTTAACCAAGGCCATACAATTATATAGAGGCACCCGGCAGGGATGCCCTCTATCACCACTCTTATTTTCAGTAGCTATTGAATCTTTGGCACTTCGACTTCGGCAAACCCCTTCTGTACGGGGCATTACATTGGCAGAAAGGATAGATATAGTGGGATTATAGGCTGATGATCGTGTTTTATATTTAAATGAGGCACATGGATCATTGGAAGCAGCTATGCATATAATATAACTATTTGGTTCTTATTCAGGCCTTAAAATTAATTGGCAAAAATCCTCCCTTATGCCATTGCAACCACGACTACTCACACTAAGCAAGGATTCAAGTTTTTTAAAGGTAGTGTCCTCTTTCAAAAACCTGGGAATAAATATTACAAGATTACCACAAGCAGCTTTACAGGCTAACCTTAATCCACTCATGACAACAATTAAAACTAAATTAGCTACTTGGGCTAAATTACCACTTTCAGTTGCAGGGAGAATAAATTTAATCAAGATGGTCCTATTACCGAAATGTTTATACATTTTTTCACATATGTCGGTTATAGTCCCTAAAACTATTTTTAAAAAAATAGATGCCCTATTTACCACATTTATTTGGGGAAAGGGTAGAAATAGAATAAAGTTAACTACACTTCAGAGAGCTAAAACAGAAGCAGGTATGGCACTTCCTAATATATACAGATACTATCTCGCTGGACAACTTAAACATCTCACAGGATGGATAGTACCAGTAACACTACAGATGGTAGAATCACACCTGGCTCATGTTTTACAAATCGATAATTTACTTATAGCCCTAGAAGCACCTTTGAATAAATTAAAATATAAGCAAATACCAATGTTAAGATTAGCTCGTACAATATGGAGAGAGGCAAAACGTATAGAGGGAAACACACAAATAAACATGGATCTCCCACTATGGCGAAACCCAATGTTTAATCAACTGAAACAATTGGTAGAGTATCAGTTCTGGGAACAAAAAGGGATATCCGTCCTTGCAGACGTATATGACATAACACATATGTACTCTTTTTCAGATATACAAATGAAATATGATATACCACATACCTCATTATATAGATACCTATAGTTGCGACATGCGTTACAAGCGCAATTTGGAGTTTTGGGACCTGGGATCTCTAGATATCCAATGATTGGTATCCTTAGGTCCCAGGGCCCTAAAAGATTAATCTCTAAAATATATGCACATTTAACCAGGTTTAATTCAGGAATGAATCCCTTGGCAATAAGAACAAAATGGCAGGAAATAATTCCCAATTTAACTGACGAAGATTGGAAAGAAGCCTGTTCATCCCATTTATATGTATCGCCAGCAGCAAATGATAGGTTAATACAATTATATATGCTACATCAATAATATCTCTCTCCAAGTAGACTTTATGCAATGCAAAGCATTGCATCTCCTAAATGTTTGAGATGCAGTGCTAAGCGGGCAGACTTTATACATATTATGTGGTTTTGTCTAGTGATATCAAGATTCTGGCAGGAAATAATTCAAATATTATCCTCTGTCTTGAATATGCCTGTACCTTTGACCCCAGAAACCTGTTTGCTGGGTATATTAGATGAAATAACATGGTCTAGATATCACAATATAATGCTTAGAGAAACGCTGTTTATGGCAAGGAAAACAATCACAGTTAAGTGGATTCAAGTGAAGTCCCCTGCTGTTAAGAACTGGATAAGAGCGGTAAATCAGATTTTACCATTTAAAAAAGTATTGTATATGCATAGAGGATGCTCAACTAAATATAATAAAATTTGGGATAATTGGTGTCAATCAACATTAACCAACGGTTGAATATAAGGAGATAATCAAGAGGATATAGAGGGATGCACATAGTATGATGAGGAAATAAATTTATGATTGCGATGGAGCAAGGGGTTGGGGCACACCAGGACAACGGCGATCAATTAAGCTAAATGGATATACCTTGGCATAAAGAGATTATGAATACTAAGTAAACAGATAATTATTTGGATATTGTATCATTTTTTTATTTTATATTGTTTTGTCCCTTTGTTGAAAGGACGTTTGGAATGTTCGTTTTATGCACATATTGAAATAAAAAGAATTAAAAAAAAAAAAAGATCCATTTCCATTCCGGAGTAAGAAAGAAGACGTTCTGAGAACATATGTCTTTACTGTGGAGATTCTGGTCATTACGCAGTTAACTGTCCTAACAAAGTTAGAAGAACAATTCCGTTGGTTGATGTGATCGTGCCTGAACAAATAAACTCCATTAGACAGTCTATCTCCCCATTGCTCCAGTAAGAAAATAAAGTAAATTTTTCACCACCTCATTTTGTCCTCACTATTAAACTTATCTCTGAAGGCATTGAGATTCCTTGCTCTGCTATGCTGGACTCTGGTGCAGGGGGGAACTTTATGGACATAGACTTTGCCAAAAACAATAATACTCGAACAAGAAATAAATCTGCTCCTATTGATATGGAGACAGTGGATGGTTCACCCTTAACTTCAGGACCTGTTATCCATGAAACAGTTCCTCTGGTTCTCCAATTTGAGGCTGACCATCGTGAGACCATCAGTTTTCAGCTAATTACATCACCTAAATTTCCTGTGATCTTGGGCATCCCTTGGTTCTCCACCCATAATCACTCAATCATTTGGGAAGCACGGGTGTATAAATTTTACATCCCCCCCACATTATGAGGAATACTGTTGAGAACCTTGTCAAACTAGTTCTCCCTGATTAAGGAGTCGAAGTTGGATGTGGTTACAGCACAGTCATATCTCAACCTGCTTCCACAATACCATGTGTTTCAGGATGTCTGTGATAAGAAGAACGCTGATCAGTTACCTCCTCATCGCCCATATGATTGCCCCGTTGAGCTGCTCCCAGGGACATAAATACCTTTCGGCCGTCTTTTCAATCTGTCAGATCCTGAATTAAAGGTGCTCAGGGAGTGGCTTAATGAAAATTTAGAGAAGGGGTTTATTAGACACTCAACATATCCTGCTGGAGCAGCCCTGTTCTTTGTTGAAAAGAAAGACTCCACCTTCTGTCCATGCATTGATTACAGGCACATGAATAAAATTACTATTAAAAACCGTTATCCTCTCCCGTTGATCTCTAAAATGTTGGAAAGACTTTTTTCTGCCAAAAGTTTTACAAAGTTTGACTTATGGGGGGCATATAACCTTGTTCATATTCATAAAGGAGATGAAGGGAAAACCGCCTTTAAAACCAGATACGGACATTCAGAGTCCTTGGTTATGTCTTTTGGCCTTTGCAATGCCCCTGCAACTTTTCAACACTTTATCAACAATGTTTTTTGAGATCTGTTGGACCAGTTTGTAGTTGCTTATTTGGATGACATCCTAATTGTTTCAGATAACCTAGAGGAGCATCGCAAGCATGTTTGCACTGTCCTTGAAAGATTAAGGCAGAATTGACAACAAATTGGAGAAATGTGAATTTGAACAAACCCAGATCCAGTTTCTGGGGTATATTATTTCTCCAGATGGAGTAGGCATGGATCCTGAGAAGATTAAAGCAGTAGTAGATTGGTCTGTCCCACCCCCCGCTGACAGAGAAGGAAGGATGGCTGATGTAAACACAGCCGTCTGTCCTTCTCCCTGAGATGATCACAGAGACCATGCGATCCTGCTATATAGGATTGCATGCCTCTATGGTCATCTCACAAGCCCAACCCCCCCACAGTTAGAATCACTCCCTATAGGCTTACATTTAACCCCTCGATCACCAATAGTATTAACCCCTTCCCTGCCAATGGAATTATTACAGTAAGAGTGCATATTTTTAACACTGATTACTGTAGTTATGTCACTGGTTCCCCCCAAAAGTGTCAAAAATGTCAGTTAGGGGTTCGATCCGTCCGCCAAAATGTCGCAGTCTCGCAAAAAACGCAGATCTCCGCCATTACTAGTAAAAAAAAAATAAAACAATAAAAATTACATAAATCTTTCCTGTAGTTAGTAAACGCAATAACTTTTGCGCAAACCAATCAAAATACACTTATTTTGATTTTTTTACCAAAAATATGTAGCAGAAAACAAATTGGCCTAAAAAAATGAAAAAAAAATAGTTTTTTTATATTTTTTTTCTTTTCTTTTTTTTTTTTAATTAAAATCGTACAGGTGATCAAATACCACCAAAAGAAAGCTCTACATGTGGGAATAAAAGGACATCAATTTCATTTGGGTACAGCGTTGCATGACCACGCAATTGTCCGTTAAAGTAACACAGTGCCGAATCGCAAAATAGGGCCTGGTCATTAAGGGGGCAAATCCTTCCGGTCCAGAAGTGGTTAAAAGGTATGTAGCCTTGTGCCTGACCTGTGCACACAATAAGACACCCTGAGCTTCTCCTTTGGGGTTGCTCCAACCACTCCCTATCCCATCAAGGCCATGGGGGTCAATTTATTTGGACTTTGTGGTTAATTTACCCACTTCAAAAGGAACGACCACTATCTTGGTAGTCCGCCTCACCAAAATGGCTCGCTTTATACTAGTTAAGTGGGTACCCTCTTCGGAACAAACTGCAGAGTTGATGGTTCGAGAAGTCTTCAGACTACATGGAATTCTGGAAGACGTTGTGTCAGATTGAGGAGTACAATTTACGTCAAAGTTTTCGAAAAAAACTTTTGCTCAGCTTTAGGAGTAGCAATCAACCTGTCCTTTGCTTTCCATCCTCAGTCTAATGGTCTGACCGAGAGGACCAATCAAACTTTAGAGTAGTACCTTCAATGTTTTGTTTGTTATCTTCAGGTGGACTATCTTCCTATGTCAGAGTTTTCTTATAACAATTATAGACATGGCTCAACCTCTCAAAGCCCGTTTTTTTTTTTAAACAATGGATATCATTCATTTTTTATTCCTGATCTCCCTATCTCAACTCCAATTCCTGCTGTAACCAACAGATTAACTATGTTGCAAGATATTCGGGAGAAATTGATTGAGACCTTGAGGGAGGCTCAGGAATGTTACAAGAGGGTTGCTGATGACATCGCAGATCACTTTCTACCTTTCATGTGGGTGACAAAGTTTGGCTATCAAACAAAAATTTGAAGGTCCATGTTCCATCTGCAAAGTTGGGAAAAATGTTTGTGGGACCTTTCCAGATTTCTGTTCCGACCAACCCAGTCACTTTCCGTTTAAAACTTCCTGACAGTATAAAAATTCACCCAGTTTTTCACATATCACTACTCAAACCATTTAAGGAAAATCCTTATTCTGGAAGAATTCTTCCCCCTCCTCCACCTGTTGACGTACAGGGTGAAGAAGAATTTGTGGTGGAGAGAATTCTTGATTCCAGGATCTTTAGGAACAAATTACAGTATCTGGTTCAATGGGAAGGATATAGTCCAGAAGAAAAATTTTGGGAGCCTGAAGAAAATGTTCATGCCCCTAGATTGACAAGGGAATTCCACCAGAGGTTTCCTCCTAAACCTGGTCCTAAGACATCTGGCGGTTGTCCTGGGAGGAGGAGAGTACTGTCAGGACCCGGGCTTGACTGTGTCTGTCAAAGACTCTGCTTGCTGATCCCCCTGGAATGCTGGACAGTTTCTTGGACAAATCCCTGAATGATCCTACCATGAATCTTAATTGCCTTGAACCTTGAACCCTTTGCTCCTCCCATGAACTTCCTGATTAAAGCCATGTCTCTGCACTTCCTGGTTGCCAGAATATTGTGCCTTCTCCAGCCAATATCTCGCTTGTCTCTCCTGCTGCCGTCTGTATTTTTGCTACCATTTGTTATCGACAATCGGCTTGTTCCTCGACTTTGCTTCTGCCTAATCCCCTCCCCAACTCCTCGTTACCGACCTTGGCTATTCCTTGACTACACTTCTGCTTGATCCCTACCTGCTATATCTACTATTGGACCTTGGCTTGCTCACCTCCTGGTGGGGCAATCCTGAGGACCGTGACCTGGTGCTAATACGCAGCAAAATCCATCTCCACCATCAGGAGCTCTTGTGAACACCGGTTAGTACTTAGATTCCGCACCTCAGATGAGCCTGCGTCATCTGCCTGGGTGACCTGCCTGTGTTCCTATCCTGCAGGTTCCTGTGTGAGCTTCCACTGCTATAGCTACTGGTCTTTGAGCCTGACCCCTGATCGTGACACAGACTGTGGACTTGGCTTTGTAGTAGTTGTAACTAAAGACACAAAAGCTTCCCTTTCAAGTACCTTCACAAAGAATTAGATAGACTGAGCTCTCAGAACCCCAGCCAATGTCTCCTTTACACACACGCATAGCTGACCCTCTAGCACCAGAGAGGTGACAGCCGCCCACAGTCTCTAAGATCTGTTGCAGCAGTCTGTACTCACATCCATGTGACTCCTTTTTTACAGGTTCATACTTGTTACAGGTGATTGATGTAAATTAATCAAGCCAATTAATCAACAGGACAGCCAGACCACAAGCATTTTCAGGTGTAATCAGCAATGACAGCTGTTTTTCCTCTTACCACAAGTTTCCTTTATTTACCAGAGTATTTATAGAACCTTATATACAGTCATGGCCAAAAATATTGGTACCCCTGCCTTTCTGTCATTTTTAATAAATTCAACTGTATCAATTAAAAGGTCCTGATAATATAGAAATCACACTGGCAACCAGTTAAAATTGTGACAAATTGACTCAACTTTTCTGTTGTGTGTCTCTGTGTGCCGCACAGACCACGGAGAAGAGAAAGTGTAGCAAAGAATTTAAGAACAAAAATTGTGGAAAAGCATTGAAAATCTCAAGGTTACAAGACCATCCCCAGAGATCCTAAAGTTCCTGTGTCCAATGTGTGCAACATTGTCCAGAAGTTTACAGCCCATGACACTGTAGATAATTTCTCTGGACGTGTATGCAAGAAATAAAATTGATCAAGGAGTTTGCCAAAATGTGCTGTGGACAGACAAAACACAATTACAGATAATTTGGTAAAGCCCATAAATCTACTGTTTTCAGGAAAAGAAATGAGGCCTATAAAGGAAAAAATACAGTCCCTACAGTCAAACATGGTGGAGATTCACTGATGTTTTGGGGTCGCTTTGCTGCTTCAGGCACTTGATGTCTTGACTGTGTGCATGGCATTATGAAATCTAAAGACTACCAAAGAATTCTGGGGTGCAATGTAGGGCCCAGTATCAGAAAGTTGGGTCTCCATCAGAGGTTATGGGTCTTACAGCAACACAATGACCCAAAGCACATGTCAAAGAGCACCCAGAAATAGTTGAAGACAAAATGCTAGAGAGTACTGAACTGGCCAGCAATGGGTCCAGATCTAAATCCCAAAGTGCACCTGTAGACAGATCTCAATAAAGCAGTTGGGAAAAGGAACCATTCCAATCTGAGAGACCTGGAGCAGTTGGCAAAGGAAGAGCGGTCCACATTTCCAGTAGAAACTCATTCATGGTTACAGGAAGCAATTTCAGTTTTTTTTCCAAGGGGTCTGTTACCAAATATTAAATCGAGGGTGCCAATAATTTTGTCCAGTCCATTTTTGGAGTTTTACATGGAATGTGTAAGATACGGCTTTTTGTTTCTCCCCTTTTTTGTGTAATACTAATACAAACAAAAGAAAAAAAAAGGAGAATGCTTGAACATTTGTAATTGCAACAATTTTCACGGCGAAGTGGTGCATTATCAGACAGAAATGCAGGGGTGCCAATACTTTTGGCCATGACTGTAGGCCTTTAAGGCCACATTCGAATTTGCGAATGGGCCCGACATCAATTACATGTGAGAACCCCAGCAGGGATTCCCGGAGATTAGCTGCAGGAAGCAGCCCCATTGAAAGCAATGGGAGACTGCCAGCTCCTTCAGCTTATCACGGTCGCTTGCATGTAATCGCTCATGAGTGATCAGCCCTGGACACAGACTGTCTCTCCCTCTCCACATCTCCATAACATAATGAGAAGTTGTTTTGATGTCCACATAAAGAACTGGAAAGGAGATGCCAAGCATCATTTGGAACTAGAGATCTGAAAACATTTGAGATTTCATTTCAGCTCACAGGAAGTTGCACGGATACTGGAAATCTTTCATTATTAACAGGTATTTTTCTGTACTTGAAGAAAATGTACTTAGCCTGAAAAAAAAAAAAGCTAAAAAACAGAATAACTATCGTAAAAGAACAGCAATGTAACTGCAGGGTTAGTGTCTTACCCCACTTACAGCATACCAATAAATCGATTTTCTGCCCAGGATGATGACACAATTTGAGTTTTATGTGCGGTAACTGGGAAGGTTTGGTTAAGGGGTAATCAGCTGTGAGCATCTGTGGGATTAGTCACAAAATACATCCGCTGTGCTGTAAATTTGTCACTAAAGTATAAAACCGATTGCAGAACTGTGTGATGAAACATAGTTGAAATAGGAATGAAATAAAGGAAATAATTACAGCAGCTACCAGGTAGCCAGAAATCATTCCCAGAATGTTTCAGCATTGGGTTGTGTATGGCTGGCAGTAACATAAAATCTGAACGACATGACTGATTTGAATTCAAGCTACTGAATGCTTTTACCTTTTAATAGGAATCAACTCATTCGCAGTAGGTGGACTTCAGTGTTGCTGATGAGGGGGATATCTGACAAAAGGTTAAATTGTTCTGCAGATATAGATTATAGTTACCGCCGTAGTTTATCCCTTAGCTGCAATTTGCAGCAGGCAGTCATGGTAGGATAGATGGCATTAGGGCATTATTCACAGGGAAGATAAAAGCCATATAGGGCTCAACACTGGAAAGCAATGACATTGATCTAAACATAGCTTATGATAATCCAGCAGTGTAGGGTTAATGCTGTGATAATGAGCACACACAGACATAGCAGAGTTTTTCAGACATGATGAAAATTCCATATAAAGAATCTTGGATTGTTCCCTTATCTCCATAGAAAAGGAATCTGATTTTTCAAGTCAGCGTTGTCTGAGGCAAGGTGAAAAGGTGGTTTTTGCGATCAAGGCAAAGGCAGATTTCTCATCACTACTCTTTGATCTTTTAATCTACAGAAAATTGTATCAAACATGCTTTTCCATATACTGTCTAGACACCCCAATGCCAGCTTATCATAGAATGATATTAGGTAAAACATAAATCAACTCCGAAAAGCCAACACAGACAATCAATGCTTCCTTTCAGGGTATGTTCTAATGTGCAGGCATCTCAAGGAGACCCTGGCTGTTATGCTTAGTGTCTGGACTCATTAGCTTGAGACCCTGAGGTTGATTTACTCACGGCAAACAGGCTCTCTATTTGCAAGGGAATTTACAATTTGAAAGGGCATTTTCCCTTAGCTTAGTAAATAAGGGGTGCTGTGCTGACTTCCATCACATAACCATGTGCAGAATTGTTTTTTATTTTTTCTGCGTGTGATTGGGTTTTTTTTGCAAAGTAAATTTTCATCATAATCAAAAGAGAATTCCCATGCAAAGTGCAAACTCCCTTGCTAAGTGAAGAACCTATTTGTCTTTAATAAATTAAACCTCTCTGTTTCCTAAATGAGAGCTAAAGTCACTATTTAATTACTTCCTCCTAAAGGTCTCGTTTACACCTACTTTGCTGTTTGAAGCACGATTCATGGCTGGATCGCTCTTCAGACAGCAATAGACAGGCCTGTTTTAACCTCCTAAATACTGAAAAAACATACACATTGTGCTTGGTTGCGGGGCGGTTGCCGCATGCCCTTATGCACTTGATAAGGTGGTTGATGCTGCCTGCCAAGCGTGACAGCAGGTATAATTTTGCCAGCAAAGCTAAACATAGTGCCTGTGGCATGTGTACACCCATGACAGCTGCCTCAATAGCAAAAGGTGGTAAAACCCTGTCGTTGAGCAGTGTTTTTACCAATCGCAAGTGTAAAAGAGCCCTAAAGATCTGACATTTACGAGGAGTCACTCACTTGCAGTGGCATCTTCTACTCGGCTCCTTCCAGGTGCTGGTCTTTGGGCATCTTCATTGGACGGCACAAGATGACATGACATACAGGGACCATACTGATGATGTAAACTGAGCTGTTCATGTGCAGCTCAGTTCATATGTGACAGAAGACTGCGAACAGGTAAGTAAGTGTATTTTGTTGCAAGAGAGATGTAGCATTTCTTTCTGTGATGAAGAGGATGCCCGTATGGGTTTTCTTTTTTTTAAGCTTTCAGTTCCACTCTAGGCTGCTTAATGTGGCCAAAATTAGGTAGACAGACTGTGATCTCATGTACAAGTCAATGTATAGGATGTATAGGGGTGTGACCAGATGTGATCACAGCAAGACATGGGTCCCTGGAGCTCCATAATTCTCCTGCTAATATCCACTCCCAGTGCCAAATGCCACCAGTTTTTTGCCCCTCAATTGGTAGCTGGGGTTTTCGCCATCCTGGGGATGCCAACCACCACGATTAAACTGAAAGGAAATGCAGCGCTGGACCAGCGACATACCTGCTCATCATGGGGCAAAGGCCCAGGCCCCCCCTCCGCCACCTTGGCGCCAATGTCGTCCTCACCGCGAGGCAGTCAGCTGGACATGAGGATGGAGCAACTAACAGACGTGGCGGAGCAGTGCCCTGAGACAACTCCATCTTTGTCCCAGGAACCAGAAGCCGACCCAGCCGCCCTCACTAAGCCCATCCTAGAAGCCATAGATGCATGCAAGGCTGCACTTATGGTCAGCATTGACCCCCTAGCCTCCGAATGTACCCTAATCAGGCACGATCTAGATAAAATCAGAGGTCACCTTACATCAGCCGAGGATAGAATATCGGAAATCGAAGATAGCACGCACTCCCATGGCTCACAGTTCTCCGAAATCCAAGGCCTTGTAAGATCGTTACAGCACAGAGCTGAAGATGCAGAAGATAGACAGAGACGGAATTATGTGCGGGTGGTGGGGCTACCAGAGGGGGCTGAAGGGACTAGGCCTGTAATTTTTGCCATGCAATTCTTCAAGCAGTTTCTCTCCCCGGAAGACCTCCCAACAACATATATGGTAAAGAGAGCCCACCATGTCCCTACTGGTACTAGACCCTCTGGAGCTCCCCAAGACCTTTCCTGGTCAGATTCCTAAAATTCAGAGATATGCTCCTATCTGAAGCAAGAAAACATCAGGATCCCAAGTTTGAAAAATGCACACATACTGCTGTTTCCTGATTTCTCAGATTAAACGCAGAGGAAGAGGCCCTCTTTTACTAATGTTCAGAGGCGATTGAGGGATGGAGAAATCAAGTACAGCATGTTATACCCCAGCAGTTTTTTGACACCCAGCAAGAGGCCTCTGAGTGGTTGGATAAAGAACCCTGAAACCTATTCAGGCTCACATGTTGTTTTCTGGGCAGAGGTCCCTGGTTAAGCTTTCGTTATCTTCTCCTTTCCTCATCCGTTTCAATGAATTGATGCTCGCATCGTTAGAGTTTGATATTTAAACACATATGGTGGTTCTGCCTATCCCCTGTGTTCTACGCTGACACACTTATTTCCACCAATCACTTTTTCCATGTAGCACTTCAATGCTGGTGGTGTACCGTGAATAAGGAACCAATACCAGTCCTGACTATTAGGAGTCTCCCGTTGGAGACGTGGATTAGTCACCTAGAATTGCCAAACTTTAGTGACCAGCGGTTGAACCTCCATTGTTTTTTCTTTTTGTTTTCAGGATAAAGCTGCAAACCAGACGTTTTCTTTTTGTTTTGTTTAGTTTCTGGTATAATGGCAAATGGTGTTTGAACCAGCTAACTAGCAGTTGCTATTATATTGCACCAGGCATAGCTATGAGGTACCACAAATTTGTCTGAAGCCTTTTAATTCCCATCAGCAAGCTGACTCTCACTTATTGGGACTTTTATTTTGGTATGTGTTCTTATGGCTAACGCTATATAATTTCTCTCTTGGAATGTCAGAGGGATGAACAATAAGTTTAAACTGGCAGTGGTTTTCCGGTACCTTAAGCAGATTAAGCCACATGTCGTCCTCCTGTAGGAAACCCATCTTGATGGTAGTAAAATGTTATCCCTATGTAGACCTTGGGTACAGAGGGCTCTCCACTCTACATATTCTACCTATGCCAGAGGGGTCTCCACCAGGTGGTTTCCGATCTGGGGGGTCGATATGTGGCTGTGGTGCTGGACATCTGTCATCATAAACTCCTGCTAGTGAATATATATACTGTATATAACTCCTCCATTCCAGGCTCAATTGCTGTATGACTTAATGGTTAAATTGGCTCCACATGCCCATCTACCCATGATATTACTGGGCGATTTCAATGCCATACTTAACCCTGTTTTGGATTCTTCCAACCCCAACAGGCCAGGCTTCGCAGAGTTGCTCTCATGGGCCTCCGCTGCGGGGCTCGTTGAGCTATGGAGATGAAGGCATCCAGTAGCCAGAAATTATTCTCACCTCTACACCACTCATCGCTCCTCAGCCAGAATGGATCTGGCTTTGGGTAATGCCTCCCTCTTGCCATTAATTCAGGCGACTGACTATTTGGCTGGGGGCATCTCTGATCATAACCTACTGTCTGTCATACTAGTTTTTCCAGATGGGACCAGTAGAGAAGTTGCAAATTGATCAGGTTTCCTCTCATCTCCAAAAGTCTATCACATCATATTGGTCCACCAACGTTGACTCAGCCGAGCCAACGGTGGTATAGTATGAGTTTAAGGGAAGAATGTATTTCAGCAATTAAAAGAGCACGCAGGGACCATAATTCTGAAATTGTTGCTTTACAAGATAGAGAACGTGAGTGCGCGGAGGAACACGCAGCCTCTCCCTCGGATCCCAGCTATACTTCCCTATTGGAGGCGCGGTGTCTTCTTTCTCTGCATTTCACAGATTTGGCACACACTGAAGTCGTGCATAGGGTGGAGTCTCTGTTCACTCAAGATGATAAAAATGGTAAGCTATTGGCTATGTTGGTAGTGGACCAGAGGACCCCAGTTAATATACCTGTTATTCGACAGATAGGTGGTGACCTAGTGACAGACCCTTCTAGTATATTGACAGAATTTGTGAGTTACTATTCCTCCCTGTATGCCTTTATTCCATCATACGACCCTTCTGCTTTGGAGGATCTGCTGATCTGCTGGGGGGTTTGTCTCAGAGTCTGACATGGATTCCCTTGAGACTCGGATCACTCCACTGGAGGTAGAGGCAGCTATTTCAGCCTTCCCTTCACACAAAGCTCCTGGGCCAGATGGTTTCCCAGCAGATTTTTACAAATCCTATGCAGAACAGTTAGCCCCTAGGATCAGTACCCTCCTAACTCACTGTTTAAAACAACAAACTCTCCCTGCCTCCATGTTGGACGGCTTGTTAGTCCTATCGTCTCATAGCCTTACTAAAGATGGAGCTGAAAATTTTAACCAAAGTGTTGGCGACCCGTTTTGCCAGGGTCATAACTTCATTGGTTGATATTGATCAAACGGGATTTATGCCCGGGAAATCAACAGACACCAACCCGAGGAGACTATTCACTCACCTTCAACTGTCAACCGGGGGGTCGCCCACGAGGGTTATAGTATCTGTAGACATCGAAATAGTGGATTCTGTGGATACAACAGTATTAATTCTTCATGGTCCACATAACTGGTGCCTGATGGTAACCATGTCCTTTGTTTTCCTAAAGCGATATGAAACCCAAAACCAAAACTTTTGTATATTGCAGCTTACTAATCATTCCACAATATGGCTGCATCAGTTTTCTTTTTCTACTTTACCTCTGTTTTCACCAGGTGATCTGACCACCCAGTAACACACCTACTGTATTATACAGATCCCGCTCTGGAGGAACAGTCACAGAAGGCACAGCAGGCAGCAGAATTGTCAGTCTAGGGGGAAGGACAGTGTTAAATGCGTTAGCAGATTTAGATGCACTAACAATTTGAAGCCAAGCTCCAGCTCACACTTTATAATCTGTTACAGCAAAGAGTTTTTTTTTTCCTTTTGGGATAAAGGTTTTGCATAAATAAATAAAAGCTGATCATTTTAATCACTTCTGACAGTGTTAGTGTTAAAGTAATTGTAAAGCCTCCTTTTCTCGGGTCCCTCTTTGGCTCTCCTGGCCCCTCCCTCCCTTTGAGTGCCCCCACAGCAAACAGCTTGCTATGGGGGCAACCGAGCCGAGTCACAGCTCTGTGTATCCATTCAGACACGGAGCTATGGTTTGGCCCCGCCCCTTTGACAGCAGGGGAGCCAATGGCCCCGCTGCTGTGTCTTAGCCAATGAGGAGGGGAGTCCCGGACGGCTGAGAGAATCATGGACATCGCTGGATCGAGAGGAGGTTCAGGTAAGTATGGGGGGGGGGCTGAGGGGGGCTGCTGCACACAGAAGGTTTTTTTCATCTTAATGCGTAGAATGGATTAAGATAAAAAAAGTTCTGACTTTACAACTCCTTTAAGTGGTTTGTCTTATCCATGTATACTGATACATTCTGCTGGAGATCTTGACCTTGTGAAAAACAACAGACTTACTGGCTGGATCACAAGATGAAAAAAATAAAAAAAAGTCCACCCTGTACCAGTACATATTGGTGTGTGGAAGAGATTGGTTAACCAGAGATTACCTTTGTACAAGTTAACGTACGAAGCGAGGGGCTGTCCAGAGAAGTCCCACTTAATCTGGGAACCCCCAGCTAAATACGGAAGATACCAATGACTCCCTTCTCTCTCTGATTTCTGTCTCTGCATGGTAGATTACCTCTGTGTTCCTCTGGTGGTTCGGTTTAATTAGACCCCTGTTATTCTTTGTAACTGTATTAATGCCACAAGACCTATTGATAATTAACCACTTCTGGACCGGAAGATTTTCCTCCTTAACGACCAGGCCATTTTTTGCGATTCGGCACTGCGTTACTTTAATGGACAATTGCACGGTCGTGCGACACTGTACCCAAATAAAATGTATGTTCTTTTTTCCCCATAAATAGAGCTTTCTTTTGGTGGTATTTGATCACCTCTGTGATTTTCTGTGATTTCTGCGATATTTATTTTTTGCGCTATAAACAGAAAAAGTGCGACAATTCTGGAAAAAAAAGCAATATTTTTCACATTCTGCTATATAAGATTCCCCCCAAAAAAATGTCAAAATCAAAATGTTTTAACATTTTAGGCCAATTTGTTGTCTGCTACATATTTTTGGTAAAAAAAAACAGCAATAAGCATATTTTTATTGGTTTGCGCAAAAGTTATCGCGTCTACAAACTACGGGAAAGATTTATGTCATTTTTATTGTTTTATTTTTAATAGTAATGGCGGCGATCTGCGATTTTTAGCTGGACTGCGACATTCCGGCAGACAGATTGGACCCCTAATTGACATTTTTGACACTTTTGGGGGGACCAGTGACATTACTACAGTAATCAGTGCTAAAAATATGCACTGTTACTGTAATAATGACACTGGCAGGGAAGGGGTTAACACAGTGGGTGATCAAGGGGTTAAATGTGTACCTAGGGGAGTGTTTCTAACTGTAAGGGGCGGAGCTTATGGAATCACCATAGAGACCTGTGATCCTACATAGAAGGATCACTGGCACTCTGTGATCATTCCAGAGAGAAGAACGGTCGGCTGTGTTTACAACAGCTGACCGTCCTTCTCTCTCAGCGGGCAGTGATCGCGGGTGTCAGGCGGCAATCAGAGCCGCCTGCCCCATGCTTTAGATTCCCTGCAGCCAAGTGGGCACGTGCGTTTGCCCCCTAGCTGCAGGGTTCGCGCGGGAGGGCCAGCCTGCCACAGTAAATCGGCGGCGGGCAGTCCGGAAGCGGTTAATAGAACAACACTTCTTTAGTTTATATGCCTTTATTTAAGACTCAGGTGAACACATTGCTCTGGCTTTTATATGTCATAAAAAGATGCGATTAGAGATGGCATGAAAAAAACATTTGTTTTTTTACATTCTAATTCAATACGTTAATCATTACATTTCATTATATTCTTTATGTTAAAATGATTTATTGTTGGAATTCGTTTGGTATATTCGCTGTTCCGAATCTATTCATAGTTTCAGGAAGTTATTTCAGAAGATTCGGATTCATTCATTGTGATATGATTCGGAGATTCTGATGGATCCACCTCCATCCATAATAAGAAGTAATCATCTCATTTCGTTTTTATACCTTACTCTATTTATTGCAATATGTTTCCATTTTTATATGTATTATGTAGCACATTTTTTATAATTCACGCTACGCTCACTAGAATAAAAATAAATAATCTCCAATTGAGATCATTTGTTATGTTTTTTTCAGATGCTCCAAACTATCGCATCCTGTCATCCAAATAAAAGCGTTAATAAACCCAAATCGCCAGATCGGTCGTCGGGCGAAATTTCCCTTCAGATTTTCTTATCGTGTGTACGGGCCTTTAGATAGACCAACAAATTGAACTCCAGCTAATACTTTAAAAACATTTTTTTTTTTCTTTTTGGGATAAGGATTTAACATAAGTAATTAAAAGCTGATCATTGTAAACCTCAGAGGAAGGGAGCTTGCCTCCCGAATTGCCTCATCTTTCCAACTGTAGAGATGTGTCATCTTCGATACTGGAGTTGTATATTATATGTGTTTTACCTTTTTATGTTTGTAAGTATGCTTTTAGCATTTTTTTTAATAAAATTTCTAAGGTGTCTAAGGTAATACACTAGGTCAGTGATGGCAAACCTCGGCACCCCAGATGTTTTGGAACTACATTTCCCATGATGCTCAACTACACTGCAGAGTTCATGAGCATCATGGGATATGTAGTTCCAAAACATCTGGGGTGCCAAGGTTCGCCATCGCTGCACTAGGTGTTTGTGCCCTCCTTTTTTTTCTGTTTATAGTGTTTTTGGAGTCTCCCCACTCAAGGAGTGCAGCATCGCCAAAATTATCATCTTCAACAGAGTGAGTGCTGAGGTTTGACAGTCTTTTGGTCCCAATACTTTTGGTAATATAGTGTATGTGAACAGTCAGGCACAATAGAAAGCAACGTTCTTTCACATCTTATGCAAATTGGATGCGGTTCAAAACGCATCCAATTCGCATATGTGTGAACCTAGCCCAATTGAGCAAGCTGAAGTTAGAAGCCAATTGGCATTTGTTCTGGGATTCCCCAGAGTTAGCTGATGTTTGTTTGACACCATTGTATGTTCTCAAAATTGAATAAAATATGTTGGGGGAAAAAAAAGAAGAAGCCAATTGGCTACTTTGCAGAGCTGCACCATATTTTGCACTGTCAAGTTTTAGAAAAAATTAACCCCATAGTCTGTTGTTATGTATCCATGTCTGGAATAATATTTTGTAAATGTATCTTTATCTTGGCTCAATAAAAGCAGTTTGTATAAAAATAAAAAGCCTAAAAAAAGGGAACTAATGCAGCTGTCAAATCTAAGGATTGGTAATCTGTGATTAAAAAAAAAAAAAAAACTGTTAGCTTTTACCTGAAACCCGGGTCATCATACAGGGAGCTCGGCTTCTATTATTCGCTATCTTGCGCTTTTGATATTACTTACTTATGTTTTGTCATGATTTTAATTGCTTAATTTCTCCATTCATTTAGTTTCTCGATATATACTGTGTAAATCCTCAAATAAAATTTTGAAGTGAAAAAAATAAATAAAAATAACTGTTAGCTTTTGGGTTTAATTATACTTTAAAGCGGTTGTAAACTGCTGCTTTTTTCTTTTTTGCTTACCTGCAAGGCAAAGGTACACTGTGCTAGTATGCATCACAAAATAGCATGTATGCATCCATGTATGCTAGTATACATAACAAAATAGCATGTATGCATCCATGTATGTTAGTATGCATCCAAAATAGCTGGAGACAGCTTCCATCTACACCCGGCTTGCTTCCGGCCTGATTGGCCAGAGCCGCAATGATGTCACTCCCAGGCATGCGCGAGGGACCTGCCCAGGGCTCTGAGGGGACAGCATGGGTGGCCATTCCTTCAGTGCGCATGCGCCAGTGATGTCACTGGCTGCATGCACAGTAAATATCTCCTAAACGGGGCACATTTTGAAGATATTTACACTACCTATAGGGCTTACCTACAGTATAGGTAAAATTGAAAGATGAAAGTTACCTCCTCTTTAACCACTTGCTGACCGCCCGCCGCAGATATTCTACGGCAGGCTGGCTCGGCTTTGAAAACCGCTGTACCTGTAGCGTGAGCGCTCCATTAGGCAGCGGGGATGCCGATCCATGGGGCCTGCGGCCCTAATTGTTGCCGGTGGCCCTGATTGTTGCCGGGCACACGCAATCGCTCCCGTGAAGAGAGAACGGGAGAGAGAGTTGGAAACACAGCAGACCACTGTTCTCTCTGGAATGAACACAGAGCGCCTGTGTTCCTCCTATTTCGGATAACAGGTCTCTGTGTTGATTTCACTTCCCTTCCCCATACAGTTAGAAAACACCCCCTAGGCTCACACTTAACCCCTGGGTTAACCCCTTTCCTGCCAGTGTCATTATTACAGTAACAGTGCATATTTTTAGCACTGATTACTGTGGTAATATCACTGGTCCCCCCAAAAGTGTCAAAAATGTCAGTTGGGGGGGGGGGTCCAATCTCTCCGTTGCAAGGAAACAGTCCCGCTAAAAATCGCAGATCGCCACCTTTACTAGTAAAAAAAATTTAAATAAAAAAAATGACATAAATCTTTCCCCTAGTTTGTAGACGCGATAACTTTTACGCAAACCAATCAAAATACGTTTATTGGAATTGTTTTTACCAAAAATATGTAATAAAAATTGGCCTTAAAGGATGAAAAAATGTGATTACATTTTTTTTTTTTGGAATGTCATATAGCAGAAAATTAAAAAATTTGCTGGTTTTTTTTTTTTTTGCAGAATTGTCGCTATTTTTTTGTTTATAGCGTAATAAATAAAAATCACAGAGGTGCTCATATACCACCAACAGAAAGCTCTATTTGTGGAAAAGAAGGACGTTAATTTTATTTAGGTACGGTGTCGCATGACCGCGCAATTGTCCATTAAATAACGCAGTGCCGAATTGCAAAAAAGGGCCTGGTCATTAACAACTTGCCGAATGGGCCATAGCCAAATGACGGCTACCGTGCGGTCGGCTTATTCTGGGAGGGCATACAATGACGTCTTCCCAGAATTGTGCTTCCGCATGCCCCCCCGGGGCACGCACACGGAAGTGTCCTCGGACTCGGCGCATCAGGGATCGTGGTAAAGGGCCAATGACAGCGACCCTTTATCAAGTGACCGCTCCGTCCAATGACAGGGCGATCAGCTGTCAACAAACAGGTGCATGTCCAGTTCAGTTCTCTCCTCTCCTCGTACGCTGTACACACAGCAAGGAGAGGAGAGAGACTGCATATGCACTCCTCCCCTGCCTCCTCCATGCCTTAGTTATGCCCATCCGTGCCATATCAATGCCTCATTCATGCCACATCCATGCCCATCTGGGACACATCCATGCCCATCTGTGCCACATCCATGCCTTATCCATGCCCATCTGTGCCACATCCATGCCTCATCTGTGCCCACCCATGCCACCTCAGGGCTCATGTGTGGCTCATCCATGCCACATCTGTGCTCATCCATGCCACATCAGTGCTCATCCATGCCACATCCATGCCACAACAGTGCCCACCCGTACCACATCCATGCCACGTCAGTGCTTACCTGTGCCTCATCCATGCCACGTCAGTGCTCATCCGTGCCACATCCATGCCGCGTCAGTGCTCATCCATGCCACATCAGTGCTCATCCGTGCCACATCCATGCCACATCTGTGCTCATCAGTACCACATCCGTGCCATGTCAGTGCTTATCTGTGCCACATCAGTGCTCATCCGGCCACGTCAGTGCTCATCTGGGCAACATTCATGCCACGTCAATGCTAACCTGTGCCACATCCATGCCACGTCAATGCTCACCCGTGCCACACCCATGCCACGTCAGTGCTCATCCATGCCATGTCAGTTCTCATCTGTGTCACATCCATGCCACGTCAGTGCTCATCTGTGCCACAACCGTGCCACATCAGTGCTCGTCTGTGCCACATCAATGCTCATCCATGCCACATCCATGCCCCATCATTGCTCATCCATGCCACATCCATGCTGCATCAGTGCTCATCTGTGCCACATCAGTGCCACTACAGTGCTTATCAGTGCTGTACAGTGCCTCACAAAATTGTAATGGGAAGTCAGGAAATGATGGTGCTCTTTGCATGTTGGGCCTCTGTATGTAGTCAGGCTGTGTAAAAGTCTCACATATTGGGTATCGCAATACTCAGGAGAAGTGGCAGAATGTATTTTGGGGGATCATTTTTGCTATGTACATGGCATGTGTTAGAATTATCTTATAAATGGACAACTTTGTGTAAAAAAAAAAAATGCCTTTTCATTTTCTTTACAAATTTTTAAAAACTTGTGCAAAAAAATGACATGTTCAAAAGACTCATTATGCTTCCTAGATTATGTGTTGGGGTGTTTGCTTTCCAAAATGGGGTCATTTTGTGGACGTTTCCATTGTTCTGGTGCTCCAGGGCCTTCAAAAGTGTAAGGGCTCTTTCACACAGGCGGACGGTTCAGATCCGCCTGTCTGTTTTTTTGGCGGATCTGAACGGTCCCCCCATGCATCCCTATGGGGCATTTGATGTCAGCGGAGACATGTCCGCTGACATCCGACCCAATCTCAGCTGTCATCCTCCTGCTCAGCGGGGGATTGGCGGATCGTTGTCAGGAAATTATATCTGTAATTTTTGCACCTAGAATACCTGACGGTGCTACTTGGATGTTGGGCCTCTGTATGTGGTCAGGCTGTGTAAAAAGTCTCACACATGTGGTAGCGCCATACTCAGGAGGAGTAGCAGAATGTTTTTGGGGTGTAATGCAAGTATGTTTATACTGTGTGTGAGAAATAACTTTGTAATATAAGCATTTTGTAAAAAAAAGAAAATCTTTATTTTACAAAGAATTGTGGGAAAAAAAATCACAATTTCAAAAAACTCAATATGCCTCTTACTAAATACATTGGAATGTCTGTTTTCCAAAAAGGCATTATTTGGGGGGTATTTGTACTGTCCTGGCTTGTTAGGACCTCAAGAACTGAGATAGGCCGTCAGTACATCAGGCATGATCAATTTTCAATGATTGGCACCATAGATTGCAGACTCTATAACCTTCACAAAGACCAAATATATATACTTATTTGGGTTATTTTTACCAAAGATATGTAGCAGTAGAACTTTTGGCCAAAATTTATGAAGAAAAAATACTAAATTTGCAAAATTTTAAAACCGAAACTTAGAAAAATGCATTTTGTAACAACACTTTCTGTTTTTTTCATTTATAGCCAAAAAAAATAAAAAACCCAATGATGATTAAATACCCCCAAAAGAAAGCTCTGTTTGTGTGAAAAATAGGACGAAAATTTCATATGTGTACAGTGTTGCATGACTGAGTAATTGTCATTCAAAATGTGAGCGCACCAAAAGCTGGAAATTGGTCTGGTTAGGAAGTAGATTTAAGTGCCCAGTGGGTAGTGTTGGTCATGTCACTTAAAAAAAGTAATTAGTTATAGTTACTAGTTACTTCTCACAAAAAGTAACTGAGTTAATAACTGAGTTACATCAGTAAAAAAGTAACTAATTACCAGCGAAAGTAACTATTGCGTTACTTTAAAAAAATAATCAAATATGTCAAACAACTTGTTTGCCCCCAATATTAAATATGTTAAATTCATTAAATGAACACTAAATAGAAGCAATTATTATTATAAAACATTGTACAGTAATCTACACTATTTTAATGTTGCTGTGGGACAATGAGAGACCTATGTGGTGAATCCTGATTCTTGAGTGGTACCTGCGTGCAGGGCCGGTGCTAGACTGTTTTACGCCCTAGGCAAGACCAGCTACTTGCGACCCCCCCCCCCCAAAAAAAAATAAATAAATAAAAAGGGAAGGGGTTAAAAACTGCTCCATGTCATATCCAGTGACCCTGATCTGATGGTTCCTCCATGTAATGCTGTCATACCCAGTGATCCCAGTGTTCCTCTATGTCACATCAGTTGTCCCTGATGTTTTTCCATGTCACACCTGGGGACCCTGATGTTCCTCCATGTCACACCTGGGGACCCTGATGTTCCTCCATGTCACACCTGGGGACCCTGATGTTCCTCCATGTCACACCTGGGGACCTCAATCTCCCATGGCACACCCAGACATCCCAATTCCTCATGGCACACCTGGTGACCCCAAACCCCTGTTACACTTGTGACCCCTCTCCCCCAGGTCACACCTGGTGACTCTGGTTCCCCATGGCATACCTGGTGACCGCAATTCTCTTTCACACCAGGGATACTCCATGTCACACCCAGGGACCCTGATTCCCTGTTCTGGGGACACTTACTGGGCAGTATGAAGAGAGTGGCCTGCACTCTGCCCTCCTTTACCATGATCCTGCTTATTCCTTCTCCCAGGACGCTCCTCTCCTGGACCACAGTGCTCACCACCGCTCCAACCGGCTTCTGGTGGAGGGAGAAGCAGCAGTTAGACAGCTCCACACCTCCTTCATCACCAACATCCTCAGACCATTCCGTTGCCTCGTCACTTCTGCTCCAGTAAAGGTGCCGCCCTCCAGTGCCGAGCTCCGGCTCAGGTTCAGCTCTCCATCACTCCCTGCTTAATACCGACCCAGGGAAATGAATGGCTGCCCATCAGCTCAGATTAGAGATTCACTTCCCGCCCAGGGATTTGGCTGCTCAACTCCAGATGAAGAGGATCATTATGCAGTTAGCACTCCGGTGGGCTCCTTTCCTGCCCCTTGGGGCTCCCCCAACAATGGTGGAAAGCCAGTGCCTGGTAGTTCTGCCACTGCCCCAGACACCTGGCATCTTCCTCTGTCCCTTCTTCCTCCCCCCACTGCCGCCCCTTTCCTCAACTCACAAGGATCATTCATGACGGAGAGTGAGTGCTGACTCGTGGCTGCGCCCCTAGATGGCAATGCGCCCTAAGCGGCTGCCTAGTCTGCCTAGTGGAAGCACCAGCCCTGCCTGCGTGGTATTTCCTGAGTGGTACACTGGTATGGTACCTGAGTGGTATTTGCTGAGTGGTACTGGCTGACTGTGTGGTACACTGGTACCTGAGTGTTTTTTGCTGAGTGGTATTTGCTGAGTGGCACTGGTACCTGAGTGGTATTTGCTGAGTGTTTCCGGCTGCATGGTACACTGACAGTGGGTACCTGAGTGGTATTTGCTGAGTGGTACCTAGTGGTATTTGCTGAGTGGTAACTTAGTGGGTATTTGCTGAGTGGTACTGGCTGGCTGCGTGGTGGTACACTGGTACACTGGACTCCTGACTGAGTGGTGTTTTTTTTTTTTATTTTTTACTCGAGTAGTACCTGCTGCTGCTGGTGGTTGTGGTGGTGGGCAGTGGTGGCACTGGTGGGGGTACTGGCAGTGTGGTACAATGGTACCTGACCTGAGTCTGACTCCTGAGTCCACTTCAGTCCTGACTGTGGTATTTTATGTTTTTTTTTTTTTTGGTCCCTCTTGTCTGGCTGCTGGTGGTGGTGTGGCACACTGTGGGGGGGGGGGGGTCTGAGTCCTGTGTCCTGACTGTGGTAACTGTATTTTTTTTTTTTTTGTTTTTTGGTACCTGCTGGCTGGCTGGTGGTGGTGGTGGCTAGTGGATGGTGGTGTGGCCTGGCCAGGCACACTGGTGGGGTCTGTCTGGCTCAATCCTCAAGGCTGTCTGTCTGCCTGTGCTGCTGTCCCTCCTGTTGTAAGCTGTGGCATGTTTTTGCAGTTCCTAAATTCATACCAGTTTTGGTGACAAACGTGGGGCTCCCAGGGGCAATTAGTAAGAAATGAAGCCCCCTCAATTAATTAAGGATGGAAAAGGTGTGAAAGCACTTCTAACAAATCGCATATTGTGATATACCACTGGTATACAAGCGAAAGATGGGTTTACCTGCTTTGTTCAACTGTGGTTATTGGGTTTTGCTATGAAAAATGAGAACTGCTGATCATTATAAAGCATGCTGACTTTTCAGGCTCATCTCTGTTCTCTCCCTGTGCTGTAATACTCTACGTTCCGCGCTGAGCCAATAACGGCAAGAGGTGTATTCTATTAATGCATACAAAGCCTGCTCGGAGTCAGAGAGGTGGGCTTATACAACCTTTGCCAATCCGAGCAGGCTTTGTATGCATTATTAGAATACACCGCTTGCTGTGATTGGCTCAGCGTGGTACATAGAGTATTACAGCACAGGGAGTCCGGGACGTTCTGTAAGTAGCCAAAGCTTCTGTATACACATCCAGCGGGCTAAAATACAGAAGTAACGCTGCATTTTTATTGGCGGTAATGGTAGCGGCGTTACTACCAGGGAAACAGTAATTCATTTGATTACTGGTTACTGTAAATAGTAACACTGGTAGTAACGCCGTTTATTCTAACGCCGTTATTCCCATCACTGCCAGTGGGTAAGTGGTTAAGGAGGCTAATCCTTCCGGTCCAGAAGAAGTTAACTGCTTCCGGACTGCCCACCGCACATTTACTGTGGCAGGGTGGCCCGGCTGCACGAAGCAACGTACCTGTACGTCGCTTGCGCTTCCTGGTCTGGGGCGTGCGCCGCTAGAGACCTGCTCCCGCTGTGGAGCCAATCAGCGGGTCCAGTGGACGCGACTTTCCAGTGCTGTATCTTGGCCTAGGCCAACAAGGCCCAGGCCTAGGGCGGCACTTCGCAGGGGGGCAGCAAAAAAGCTGCACCCCGCAAGAAAAAAAAAAAAAAAACAGCCTTCTCCCAACTCCTGCACGCAAAGGGTCCCCAACGGCTTGCTCTTTTAGTATAGTACCAGTCTTAATGGGGCAAATTGGGCCGGAGGGCAGGGTCCAGGAGACAAATCAGTCTGGCAGCCCCATAATGCGGTCACACTGCTACCTGTAGGTATGATAATACTGGCCGGTGAGGACATTCAGACAGACCGCAGGCCACCGACCACACTTACGACAACTGGCCCGACAGCTGCCAATGCTAATAAGTGTGACACTGCAGCCTAATGCTCCGCCTACCCTCCTCCGCCCCCAGGTATGGCAGGCATCATGTCAATATAATTTAATTTCTTTAAACATCCTTGTCCTTGAGCGAGCATATTGAATTGCATCACATATAATGAAGACTTTTAATTGTATATGATGGCAATAATATTTTGGACCTGCTCACCTCATATGTGCTATCACAATATGTCACTGGGTTAGTAAGATTACTCCAATCTTATAAGCTATTTGGACTTGTGTTTGCTGCATCTGATTGTGGTTTACAGATGACAGGGTGGGTCACAGACAGGAAGGGGTGTGGTCTTTACAGGAAGGGGTGGGTCATATTTAAATTAGGGGTGCCCAAGTTTAGTCAGGCCTAGGGCAGCACAAAACCTAAATACACCACTGGACGTTCCCCAGGACCCACCGATCATTCCCAGAGAGAGGCAGAATGGCGGTCTGCCTTGCACCGTTCTGTCAGGGAAGAAGATAGAGATCTTGTGTTCCTGCTAAACAGGAACATGGATCTCTGTCTTCTCCCAGTCAGACCACCCCCCACACAGTTAGCAAGCACCCCCTAGGGACACATTTAACCCTTTGATCGCCCCTGATGTTAACCATTTCCCTGCCAGTGTCATTAGCACAATGACAGTGCATATTGTTAGCACTGATCACTATAATAATGTCACTGGTCCTCAAAAAAGTGTCAGTAATGTCACAGTCCCGCTGAAAATCGCTGATCGCCGCCATTACTAGTGTAAAAAATAAAGAAGAAAAATACCCCATAGTTTGTAGATGCGATAACGTTTGCGCAAACCAATCAATATACTCTTATTGGTGTTTATTTATTTATTTTTACCAAAAACATGTACAGTAAACCCCCGTTATATCGCGGTTAAGTTTTTGCGGTCCCAGTATTTTGCGTTTTTTTCTGTAAGACTTATTAATATTACTATATTAATTAAATCATTATTAATTAAATATTTTTGTGTTTTCCATTGCTCTTGCTCTATGTGTTTAAGTCCTGGTTCACATTTGTGCGATGCGGGAACGCTGCGAATATGCAGCGTGACCACGCATCGCATCCGCACCCCTGGCAGTTCACACTGCCATATGCGATACGCAGGGGGTGTCAATTAAGAGTTAACAACACCCCCAGTTGGGATTGCATATCGCAGTGCAATCTGCAAGTTCGCACAGAATCGGATCGCACTAGTGTGAACCACCATGCGATCCGATTCTGCTGCGGATAAAAAAAGGGTCATGTGCGTGTTTAGCAAATTCAGCCATACAAAGTGTATGGCTGAAATTTGCACCGCACATGAGAATGCATGTAATTTAGGAGCAGTGCGCTCCGAATTACATGCCATCTCTGTGATCGCACTAATGTGAATCGGGGCTAAATGTGTTTCTATTGTCTTAAAAGTGTGTTTAAAGGCCTTACAATGCTTTTAAATGTACCGTGAAAGTTATAAAAACATGCCTAGGGTGTATTTAAATAGGGTATTTCTATTTTGTGCATTTTCACTTATTGCGGGTGGGTCTGGAACGTAACCCCTGCGATGGAGGGGGGTTTACTGTAGAAGAGTACATATTGACCAAAATTGATGAAGAAACTTGATTTTTTTTTTTATTGATGTGTTGTATAGCAGACAGTTATAAAAAAGAAAAAGAAAATGAAAAAAAAAATATTGTTTTTTTTTTTTCAAAATTTTTGGGATATGCTGTATGCAGAGGTAATAGTACAGACGTTGGGGTTGGGGTATGCTGTATGTAGAGGTAATAGTATAGATGTTGGTGTTGGGATATGCTGTGTGTAGAGGTAATAATACAGATGTTGGTGTTGGGATATGCTGTGTATAGAGGTAATAGTACAGATGTTGGGGTTGGGATATGCTGTGTGTAGAGGTAATAGTACAGATGTTGGGGTTGGGATATGCTGTGTGTAGAGGTAATAATACAGATGTTGGTGTTGGGATATGCTGTGTATAGAGGTAATAGTACAGATGTTGGGGTTGGGATATGCTGTGTGTAGAGGTAATAATACAGATGTTGGGGTTGGGATATGCTGTATGTAGAGGTAATAAGACAGATGTTGGAGTTGGGATATGCTGTATGTAGAGGTAATAGGACAGATGTTGGAGTTGGGATATGCTGTATGTAGAGATAATAGTACAGATGTTGCAGTTTGTGATATGCTGTGTGTAGAGGTAATAGGACAGATGTTGGGTTGGGATATGCTATGTGTATAGGTAATAGTACAGATGTTGGGTTGGGATATGCTGTGTGTATAGGTAATAGTACAGATGTTGGGGTTGGGATATGATGTCTGTAGAGGTAATAGTACAGATGTTGGGTTGGGATATGCTGTGTGTATAGGTAATAGTACAGATGTTGGGGTTGGGATATGCTGTGTGTAGAGGTAATAATACAGATGTTGGGGTTGGGATATGCTGTGTGTAGAGGTAATAATACAGATGTTGGAGTTTGTGATATGCTGTGTGTAGAGGTAATAATACAGATGTTGGAGTTTGTGATATGCTGTGTGTAGAGGTAATAGTACAGATGTTGGGATATGCTGTGTGTAGAGGTAATAGTACAGATGTTGGGGTTGGGATATGCTGTGTGTAGAGGTAATAGTACAGATGTTGGGGTTGGGATATGCTGTATGTAGAGGTAATAGTACAGATGTTGGGGATGGGATATGCTGTGTGTATAGGTAATAATACAGATGTTGGGGTTGGGATATGCTGTGTGTAGAGGTAATAGTACAGATGTTGGGTTGGGATATGCTGTATGTAGAGGTAATAATACAGATGTTGGGGTTGGGATATGCTGTGTGTAGAGGTAATAGTACAGATGTTGGGTTGGGATATGCTGTATGTAGAGGTAATAGTACAGATGTTGGGTTGGGATATGCTGTGTGTAGAGGTAATAGTACAGATGCTGGGGTTGGGATATGCTGTATGTAGAGGTAATAGTACAGATGTATGGGTTTGTGATATGCTGTGTATAGAGGTAATAATACAGATGTTGGGTTGGGATATGCTGTGTGTAGAGGTAATAGTACAGATGTTGGGGTTGGGATATGCTGTATGTAGAGGTAATAATACAGATGTTGGGGTTGGGATATGCTGTGTGTAGAGGTAATAGTACAGATGTTGGGTTGGGATATGCTGTGTGTAGAGGTAATAGTACAGATGCTGGGGTTGGGATATGCTGTGTGTAGAGGTAATAGTACAGATGTTTGGGTTTGTGATATGCTGTGTATAGAGGTAATAATACAGATGTTGGGTTGGGATATGCTGTATGTAGAGGTAATAATACAGATGTTGGGGTTGGGATATGCTGTGTGTAGAGGTAATAGTACAGATGTTGGGTTGGGATATGCTGTATGTAGAGGTAATAGTACAGATGTTGGGTTGGGATATGCTGTGTGTAGAGGTAATAGTACAGATGCTGGGGTTGGGATATGCTGTATGTAGAGGTAATAGTACAGATGTTTGGGTTTGTGATATGCTGTGTATAGAGGTAATAATACAGATGTTGGGTTGGGATATGCTGTGTGTAGAGGTAATAGTACGAGGTAATAGTACAGATGTTGGGGTTGGGATATGCTGTATGTAGAGGTAATAATACAGATGTTGGGGTTGGGATATGCTGTGTGTAGAGGTAATAATACAGATGTTGGGTTGGGATATGCTGTATGTAGAGGTAATAATACAGATGTTGGGGTTGGGATATGCTGTGTGTAGAGGTAATAGTACAGATGTTGGGTTGGGATATGCTGTGTGTAGAGGTAATAGTACAGATGTTGGGGTTGGGATATACTGTGTGTAGAGGTAATAGTAGAGATGTTGGGGTTGGGATATGCTGTGTGTAGAGGTAATAGTACAGATGTTTGGGTTTGTGATATGCTGTGTGTAGAGGTAATAATACATATGTTGGGGTTGGGATATGCTGTGTGTAGAGGTAATAATACAGATGTTGGGTTGGGATATGCTGTGTGTAGAGGTAATAGTACAGATGTTGGGGTTGGGATATGCTGTGTGTAGAGGTAATAGTACAGATGTTGGGGTTGGGATATGCTGTGTATAGAGGTAATAATACAGATGTTGGGGGTTGTGATATGCTGTGTGTAGAGGTAATAATACAGATGTTTGGTTGGGATATGCTGTGTGTAGAGGTAATAGTACAGATGTTGGGGGTTAGGATATGCTGTGTGTAGAGGTAATAGTACAGATGTTGGGGTTGGGATATGCTGTGTATAGAGGTAATAGTACAGATGTTGGGGTTGGGATATGCTGTGTATAGAGGTAATAATACAGATGTTGGGTTGGGATATGCTATGTGTAGAGGTAATAATACAGATGTTGGGGTTGGGATATGCTGTATGTAGAGGTAATAGTACAGATGTTGGGGTTGGGATATGCTATGTGTAGAGGTAATAATACAGATGTTGGGGGTTGGGATATGCTGTATGTAGAGGTAATAGTACAGATGTTGGGGTTGGGATATGCTGTGTGTAGAGGTAATAGTACAGATGTTGGGGTTGGGATATGCTGTATGTAGAGGTAATATTACAGATGTTGGAGTTTGTGATATGCTGTGTGTAGAGGTAATACTACAGATGTTGGGATATTCAGTATGTAGAGGTAATAGTACAGATGTTAGGGTTGGGATATGCTGTGTGTAGATATAATAGTACAGATGTTGGGGTTTGTGTTATGCTGTGTATAGAGGTAATAGTACAGATGTTGGGGTTGGGATATGCTGTGTGTAGAGGTAATAGTACAGATGTTGGGGTTGGGATATGCTGTGTATAGAGGTAATAATACAGATGTTGGGGGTTGTGATATGCTGTGTGTAGAGGTAATAATACAGATGTTGGGTTGGGATATGCTGTGTGTAGAGGTAATAGTACAGATGTTGGGGGTTAGGATATGCTGTGTGTAGAGGTAATAGTACAGATGTTGGGGTTGGGATATGCTGTATGTAGAGGTAATAGTACAGATGTTAGGGTTGGGATATGCTGTGTGTAGATATAATAGTACAGATGTTGGGGTTTGTGTTATGCTGTGTATAGAGGTAATAGTACAGATGTTGGGGTTGGGATATGCTGTGTGTAGAGGTAATAGTACAGATGTTGGGGTTGGGATATGCTGTGTATAGAGGTAATAATACAGATGTTGGGGGTTGTGATATGCTGTGTGTAGAGGTAATAATACAGATGTTGGGTTGGGATATGCTGTGTGTAGAGGTAATAGTACAGATGTTGGGGGTTAGGATATGCTGTGTGTAGAGGTAATAGTACAGATGTTGGGGTTGGGATATGCTGTGTATAGAGGTAATAGTACAGATGTTGGGGTTGGGATATGCTGTGTATAGAGGTTATAATACAGATGTTGGGTTGGGATATGCTATGTGTAGAGGTAATAATACAGATGTTGGGGTTGGGATATGCTGTATGTAGAGGTAATAGTACAGATGTTGGGGTTGGGATATGCTATGTGTAGAGGTAATAATACAGATGTTGGGGTTGGGATATGCTGTGTGTAGAGGTAATAGTACAGATGTTGGGTTGGGATATGCTGTATGTAGAGGTAATAGTACAGATGTTGGGTTGGGATATGCTGTGTGTAGAGGTAATAGTGCAGATGCTGGGGTTGGGATATGCTGTATGTAGAGGTAATAGTACAGATGTTTGGGTTTGTGATATGCTGTGTATAGAGGTAATAATACAGATGTTGGGTTGGGATATGCTGTGTGTAGAGGTAATAGTACGAGGTAATAGTACAGATGTTGGGGTTGGGATATGCTGTATGTAGAGGTAATAATACAGATGTTGGGGTTGGGATATGCTGTGTGTAGAGGTAATAATACAGATGTTGGGTTGGGATATGCTGTATGTAGAGGTAATAATACAGATGTTGGGGTTGGGATATGCTGTGTGTAGAGGTAATAGTACAGATGTTGGGTTGGGATATGCTGTGTGTAGAGGTAATAGTACAGATGTTGGGGTTGGGATATACTGTGTGTAGAGGTAATAGTAGAGATGTTGGGGTTGGGATATGCTGTGTGTAGAGGTAATAGTACAGATGTTTGGGTTTGTGATATGCTGTGTGTAGAGGTAATAATACATATGTTGGGGTTGGGATATGCTGTGTGTAGAGGTAATAATACAGATGTTGGGTTGGGATATGCTGTGTGTAGAGGTAATAGTACAGATGTTGGGGTTGGGATATGCTGTGTGTGGAGGTAATAGTACAGATGTTGGGGTTGGGATATGCTGTGTATAGAGGTAATAATACAGATGTTGGGGGTTGTGATGTGCTGTGTGTAGAGGTAATAATACAGATGTTGGGTTGGGATATGCTGTGTGTAGAGGTAATAGTACAGATGTTGGGGGTTAGGATATGCTGTGTGTAGAGGTAATAGTACAGATGTTGGGGTTGGGATATGCTGTGTATAGAGGTAATAGTACAGATGTTGGGGTTGGGATATGCTGTGTATAGAGGTAATAATACAGATGTTGGGTTGGGATATGCTATGTGTAGAGGTAATAATACAGATGTTGGGGTTGGGATATGCTGTATGTAGAGGTAATAGTACAGATGTTGGGGTTGGGATATGCTATGTGTAGAGGTAATAATACAGATGTTGGGGGTTGGGATATGCTGTATGTAGAGGTAATAGTACAGATGTTGGGGTTGGGATATGCTGTGTGTAGAGGTAATAGTACAGATGTTGGGGTTGGGATATGCTGTATGTAGAGGTAATATTACAGATGTTGGAGTTTGTGATATGCTGTGTGTAGAGGTAATACTACAGATGTTGGGATATTCAGTATGTAGAGGTAATAGTACAGATGTTAGGGTTGGGATATGCTGTGTGTAGATATAATAGTACAGATGTTGGGGTTTGTGTTATGCTGTGTATAGAGGTAATAGTACAGATGTTGGGGTTGGGATATGCTGTGTGTAGAGGTAATAGTACAGATGTTGGGGTTGGGATATGCTGTGTATAGAGGTAATAATACAGATGTTGGGGGTTGTGATATGCAGTGTATAGAGGTAATAGTACAGATGTTGGGGTTGGGATATGCTGTGTATAGAGGTAATAGTACAGATGTTGGGGGTTGGGATATGCTGTGTATAGAGGTAATAGTACAGATGTTGGGGGTTGGGATATGCTGTGTATAGAGGTAATAATACAGATGTTGGGGTTGGGATATGCTGTGTGTAGAGGTAATAATACAGATGTTGGGGTTGGGATATGCTGTGTGTAGAGGTAATAATACAGATGTTGGGGTTTGTGATATGCTGTGTGTAGAAGTACAGATGTTGGAGTTTTTTTATATGCTATGTGTATAAGTAATAATACAGATGTTGGGGGTTGGGATATGCAGTGTATAGAGGTAATAGTACAGATGTTGGGGTTGGGATATGCTGTGTATAGAGGTAATAGTACAGATGTTGGGGTTGGGATATGCTGTGTGTAGAGGTAATAGTACAGATGTTGGGGTTGGGATATGCTGTGTGTAGAGGTAATAGTACAGATGTTGGGGTTGGGATATGCTGTGTATAGAGGTAATAGTACAAATGTTGGGATATGCTGTGTATAGAGGTAATAGTACAGATGTTGGGGTTGGGATATGCTGTATGTAGAGGTAATAGTACAGATGTTGGGGTTGGGATATGCTGTGTGTAGAGGTAATAATACAGATGTTGGGGGTTGGGATATGCTGTGTGTAGAGGTAATAGTACAGATGTTGGGGTTGGGATATGCTGTGTATAGAGGTAATAGTACAAATGTTGGGATATGCTGTGTATAGAGGTAATAGTACAGATGTTGGGGTTGGGATATGCTGTGTGTAGAGGTAATAGTACAGATGTTGGGGTTGGGATATGCTGTGTGTAGAGGTAATAGTACAGATGTTGGGGTTGGGATATGCTGTGTATAGAGGTAATAGTACAAATGTTGGGATATGCTGTGTATAGAGGTAATAGTACAGATGTTGGGGTTGGGATATGCTGTGTGTAGAGGTAATAGTACAGATGTTGGAGTTGGGATATGCTGTATGTAGAGGTACAGATGTTGGGGTTGGGATATGCTGTGTGTAGAGGTAATAATACAGATGTTGGGGTTGGGATATGCTGTGTGTAGAGGTAATAGTACAGATGTTGGGGTTGGGATATGCTGTGTATAGAGGTAATAGTACAGATGTTGGGGTTGGGATATGCAGTGTGTAGAGGTAATAGTACAGATGTTGGGGTTGGGATATGCTGTGTATAGAGGTAATAGTACAGATGTTGGGGTTGGGATATGCTGTGTATAGAGGTAATAGTACAGATGTTGGGGTTGGGATATGCTGTGTATAGAGGTAATAGTACATATGTTGGGGTTGGGATATGCTGTATGTAGAGGTAATAATACAGATGTTGGGGTTGGGATATGCTGTGTATAGAGGTAATAATACAGATGTTGGGGTTGGGATATGCTGTGTATAGAGGTAATAGTACAGATGTTGGGGTTGGGATATGCAGTGTATAGAGGTAATAGTACAGATGTTGGGGTTGGGATATGCAGTGTATAGAGGTAATAATACAGATGTTGGGGTTGGGATATGCTGTGTGTAGAGGTAATAGTACAGATGTTGGGGTTGGGATATGCTGTGTGTAGAGGTAATAGTACAGATGTTGGGGTTGGGATATGCTGTATGTAGATTTAATAATACAGATGTTGGGGTTGGGATATGCAGTGTATAGAGGTAATAGTACAGATGTTGGGGTTGGGATATGCTGTGTATAGAGGTAATATTACAGATGTTGGGGCTGGGATATGCTGTGTGTAGAGGTAATAATACAGATGTTGGGGGTTGGGATATGCTGTGTGTAGAGGTAATAGTACAGATGTTGGGGTTGGGATATGCTGTGTATAGAGGTAATAGTACAAATGTTGGGATATGCTGTGTGTAGAGGTAATAGTACAGATGTTGGGGTTGGGATATGCTGTGTATAGAGGTAATAGTACAGATGTTGGGGTTGGGATATGCTGTGTGTAGAGGTAATAGTACAGATGTTGGGGTTGGGATATGCTGTGTGTAGAGGTAATAATACAGATGTTGGTGTTGGGATTGGGATAGTCTGTATGTAGAGGTAATAATACAGATGTTGGAGTTTGGGATATGCTGTGTGTAGAGGTAATAATACAGATGTTGGGGTTGGGATATGCTGTGTGTAGAGGTAATAGTACAGATGTTGGGGTTGGGATATGCTGTGTGTAGAGGTAATAATACAGATGTTGGGGTTGGGATATGCTGTGTGTAGAGGTAATAGTACAGATGTTGGGGTTGGGATATGCTGTGTGTAGAGGTAATAGTACAGATGTTGGGGGTTGGGATATGCTGTATGTAGAGGTAATAGTACAGATGTTGGGGGTTGGGATATGCTGTGTATAGAGGTAATAGTACAGATGTTGGGGTTGGGATATGCTGTGTATAGAGGTAATAATACAGATGTTGGGGTTGGGATATGCTGTATGTAGAGGTAATAATACAGATGTTGGGGTTTGTGTTATGCTGTGTGTAGATAGAAGGGGGTGCCTGGTGTGGGGGATCCTCTAGTATTAGTAGTAGTGTAAAGTTGCCGTAGCCCAGCCCGCAGTGACGTGTGCCTGTGGTTGGCTGTGAGCGGTGGAGAGCGGCGGTCGCTGTCCGTGGTGCTGAATCTCGCTCAGTCTTAGTAGATCGGGGCTGGGTAGAGAAGCGTGTTGCCTGCCTATGCCTGCCTGCCTGCCATGGCTCTGAAGGACAGCATCCTCCCGATCAGTGAGATGTCCTATCCCTTCCCAGAAGTGGTGGAGCTGAACGTGGGCGGCCAGGTCTATGTCACCAAGCACTCCACTCTCACCAGCGTTCCGGACAGCACTTTGCACAGTATGTTCTCCAGGAACAACGTCCAGGAGCTGCCCAGGGACAACCGAGCCCGCTTCTTCATCGACAGGGACGGCTTCCTTTTCAGGTACGTCCTGGACTTCCTCCGGGACAGACAGCTGTCCCTGCCCGACCACTTCCCAGAGAAGGAGCGTCTGCTCAGAGAGGCTGAGTACTTCCAACTGCACGACCTGGTCAAGCTGCTGACCCCCAAAGTCACCAAGCAGAGCTCCCTGAACGATGAGGGCTGCCAGAGCGACCTGGAGGAGACCTCCCAGAGCAGTGATCTGATCAGGACTGCAGCTGTGGATAAAAAGTCTGGCTTCATCACTATAGGCTACAGGGGCTCCTACACCATGGTCAGGGACAACCAGGCTGACGCCAAGTTTAGGAGGGTGGCCAGGATCATGGTGTGCGGTAGAATAGCCCTGGCCAAGGAAGTTTTTGGGGAAACTTTAAACGAGAGTCGAGACCCCGATCGCCCCCCTGAAAAGTATACTTCCAGGTTCTACCTGAAGTTCACCTACCTGGAGCAAGCCTTCGACAGGCTCTCTGAAGCTGGATTTCACATGGTCGCCTGCAACTCCACCGGGACGGCGGCCTTCGTTAACCAGTACAGGGACGACAAAATCTGGAGCAGCTACACTGAGTACATCTTTTACAGTAAGTTACAGGACAGCCTTATATGTTTTATTACACTCGAAATCGCTCTTTGTAGGTCCCCATTTCTACCAGTGCGACTTGACAGATCAAAGTCACCTGATAAGTCGCAAGTCTGGCAAGCCACACGTAAAATCGCACTGGCCAGCGGCTTTGAAATTGCACTACTTCAAATGAAATATCACAATTGCAAAGCCACATTTGGTGTGAACCAGGGCTTAATCTCCATTGCATTTTAAAGGGATATCCATTCACAACTATTTAAGCTCCGTGCATACTAGGCTTAACAAAACACCAGTTCATTTGTCAGGAAAAAAAACACTCCTATAAATAGAGGATTTTTGTACAGTTTAGGCGAGTTAAAGAGTGTTTAGCATTTCTTTTTTCTACCAGAAAGCTCCAATAAAAAAAGCAAACCAAAAAGGGTTTCTGCCTCTAAATGCTGAGCTCCAAATATACCTCTAAATGTCCTATTGTATAGGATAACATAGAGCTGCTTCTACAGGCAATACAAATACAATACAGAACTCCTGTAGAAGCAGCAATTCTTAAGCCAGTGTGCATGGAGCCTTAAAGCTGAAATCCAGGAAAACTAAAAATCCTCCCTAGCAGTAGGGCTGCACTGGCACTGGAAGGGTTAACTGCTTGTCTAGGGGAACTTATAATCACTTTTACTTCTCCTCTCTTGCAAACTCCTCCGCACCACCAGACCGGTCTTGCACTCTGGTGGGCTAAGGTCCACTGACATCAGTAAGACTGATGCAGGGTCTATAGCTATGCAGAATACGTAGAGGGACAGTCCACCACCAGAGCACAGGGGAGTTACATTTGCTGGGAGAGAGGAGGATTAGGTAAAAGCACATTTCAGTCCCCAAATTTATAGGCACTGCCCCACTGCAGGTGGGATTCTTTAGGTTTCCTGGAATTGAGCTTTAAAGCAGCATTAAACCCAAAAGCAAACTAATTCCTTTGTCGTTTACCAGTTCTTAGATGTGATTGCTTCAGTCATTTTATTTTTCAGGCTTTCTTTTATTTTTACCTGCTGATTCTGCCAGTAAGTCTGTTGTTTTTCAACAGAACAAGCTAGCCTAAAGATGTAGCAGTTAGAGGATGGAGACAAACCATTTACCACTGACAGGGCTGCTTACAATGTAAAAAACACATAGGGTGTTGGCACTTTAAGGTGTATATACAAGATATATCAAAGCAAAGCAATGCATAAAAGACATGAGTGACGGTCATGTACATGAACATAAACAAGGGGCAATATCAATGTCCATATGCATGCAAAGGGGACATGGATAGGGGATATAAGTAAGGGACTGTGTCAAAGTCCATCTGTATGATCCATAAAGTTCCAGGGGGGATGATCTGCTGCAAAGGGCAAGCTCTCTTAGAGAGTGAAGCCAACTCTGGATAGTGGATAAAAGGAGAGGACAGCGCCTCTGAGTGCAATGATATTTAATAGGAACGATAAAAACAGTAGTAACTCACATGGAAGGGCTGCTTACAATCACCAGCTTTTCTTTATTTATTGTAAATCATTTATTCCAAAAGAACAAAACAACTGTTGCTGCTTAAAAGGCGTTAGTTGGAATTTGGCTTCAATTTGTTAGTGTATCTAAATCTGCTAGTACATCTAACACTCCCCTCCTCCCCATACTGACAATAATGCTGTCCAAAGGTGTCTCTGTTGCTCCTTCATACAGAGTGGGGGCACTCTAATACAGGAGGTGTGTTACTGACCAAATCACCATGGGAAAACAGAGAGGGAAAAAAGCCTAAAAAAAAAGAAAAGTAATGCAGCCACCACATCTAATGATTGGTAAGCTGTAGTATATTACATTTTTGGATTTGGGTTTGGGTTTAATACCGCTTTAAAGATGAACTCTGGTAAAACTAAAAATCCTTCCTTGCAGTGGGGCTGAGCTTGCATGGAAAGGATTAAAGTGATATTAAGAGCCCATTCAGACTAGCGCGACAACGACTTTGGGGGGTGACCTGTGAAGTCGCGTGCACCGACATAATGGAAGTCTATGCAAGTCGCCTCCAGGTCGCCCCAAAGTAGTACAGGACCCTTTTCCTAAGTCGGAGCGACTTGTGTCGCTCCTATTAGAACGGGTCCTGTGCTAATCAATGGACCGCGACCAAGCGTGACTTGTCAGGCTGACAAGTCGCCTGACAAGTCGCGCTAATGTGAATGGGCTCTAAAGGTTCAGCTCTATTTTCTTTTTAACAATAAACAAGTTATATTTACCTGCTTTGTGTAATGGTTTTGCACAGAGGAGCCCCGATCCTCCTCTTCTGGGGTTCCCCATCAGTGCTCCTGGCTCCTCTCCCCTCCTAGTACCCTCCCTTAAGCCATTTGCTAGAGGGAGTACTGTGCATACTTTGATCCTAAGCCACACTGTGTGCATCTATAGACACATAGCCCCGCCTCCTGCTGTTCTGTCACTAGATTTGATTGACAGCAGCAGGAACCAATGGCTCCTGCTCCTCTCGCAGAGTCCAGTGAGGAGCGAGAGAGCATTGCCACTGCTTTTGTGCACAGCACTGGACCAGGATCAGCTTAGGTAAGTATACAGAAGGGGGTGGGGGGGCACCTTTAAAAAAAAAAAAAAAGTCAGCAGCTACAAAAAGTGTAGCTGCAGACTTTTAAAAAACAGCCACTCACCTGTCCCACGATCCCCGCAGGAGTAGGTACCTGTCAAAATCGGGTGCCTGCTGTCCCCCCTCCCCCAACTCCTCAAAAGAGCCAATTGTGCAAGAGAAGTGGGGAACGAGTCCTTAAAGCGGAACTTCCCCTTTTGGGTGGAGTTCTGCTTTAAGATAAAAAAAAAACATTAGCATTGAGAAAACTTTTAACTGCTTGTCTAGGTCTAGAGGGGCACAAGGAAAGCACTTTTACTTACCTGAACTTCCGCCCCTTTAGGTTCCTCCATGCTGCTAGACTGCTCCCCACTGCATCTTCTCCCCTGCCTTCTGGCAGTTTAAAGGGATATTACATTTTTGGCTTTAAAATTTTTTTTTTTATATTTACCTGCTCTGTGCAGTGATTTTGTACAAACCTCCTCTTTTCGGGTCCCCCGCCAGTGTTTCTGGCTCCTTCCCTTGACCAGTGCCCCCATTAGCAAGCTGCTTGTTATGGGGGCACTGGTGTGTGCTCGCTCCCGAGGACTAAGACACATAGAGCCGTGGCTCAGCCCCGCCACCTTCTCTCCTCATTGGCTCACTGGCTGTTATTGACATCAATGGCTCCCGCTGCTGTTTCAGCCAATGAGGAGAGGGAGTCCCAGGACAGCCGAGGCTCTCATGCACATTGCTGGATTGAGAGGGAGCTCAGTTTAGTATTAGGGGGGGCTGTGGGGGGATCAGCACACAGAAGGTTTTTTACCTTTTTACCTTCATGTATAGAATGCAAAAAGGTAAAAAAAACTTTAGCCTTTACAACCACTTTAGGGATTTCTGACATCATCAAGACCAATGCAAGGTCCATAGCCCTGTACTGGATGTGAGGATGCCAAGGGATAGTCCATCACCATAGCATGGCAGAGTACTGGAAAAGAGAAATGGACAGAGGGCGCACCAGCCTAGCACATTATCTTTAAAACAATTTATTGTAATAGACATATATACACATTATACTCACAAAACGATTATGAAACACGAGCAATAAGCAATGAGGGACCACCAGGGGTCTCCACTGGGCATCCCCAGCTGCTGCAGGCCGTGGAAGGATGTAGACCTCCAAAAAAACGCTTACACGTTTCGGGGTGTTCCCCCTTCATCAGAGCTCTGCGGCAGCTGAGGATGCCCAGTGGAGACCCCTGGTGGTCCCTCATTGCTTATTGCTCGTGTTTCACAATCGTTTTGTGAGTATAATGTGTATACATGTTTATTACAATAAATTGTTTTGCGCTAGGCTGGTGCGCCCTCTGTCCATTTCTCTTTTCCAGTATCTGCTTTGGGTTACCACGAACCATTGAGAGTGGCAGCACAGCCTGAATTTACTACCATTCGACCTGAATCGCATTTTCAGGATACCAGCCGCAAGGACACCCCTCAAGCGCTGGAGTCATTTGCTCTTTGTACATGGCAGAGCACTATCTGTTGGGGAGTGGTGGATCAGGTAAGGTAAAGCATTTTTTGGTCCCCCAAACTGTGAGGGCATCCCCACTGCAAGTCAGAATCTTTAGATTTCCTGGAGTTGGGCTTCAAATAGATCTAAACTCAGCTGCTAATGATGGCCATACACGGTCAATAAATGAGTGACTTATTTTCTGATCAGTAGGATATACCGATAGGATGTAAAAGGATTTTGATAGGAATAATCAATCTATGTAGTCAGTGACCTATATGAACGATATGGCATAGATGGGGAAGTCGATGTATATTGATTTTTGAAAGATACAATCAAACGTTATTGATCACATCTCTCTTTTCTCCATACCAACTTCTAATCTGATCAATCAAAATTCGATTGAATTCCTAAAAAGCAATACCTCTTAGTTCCGCCAATTGATACAACATGCTTGATCATTTTTCCGCCCTGACAAATCAACTCAGTTTAAACGAATTTGATCTAAAGTCAAAATGGATCAGAATGGAAATTATGCCTATTTGATTGTTTGCCAGTTTAATCATTTTGATTAAATCACAAATCGATTGGATAAAAAAATCGCAGCATGTGTGGCCACCATAAGAGCTTGTTCACACTAGGTGTACTGGGACTGCTGGCCAGCAATGTCTAAATAGAAAGCCTTGTTACCTACAAGGGCAGTCCACACCGCAGCGTTACTGTAGTATGCGCTGAAAAATGACAGCGTGCAGCGGGTTGCATCACAAACGAACGAATCACAATGCCGCTGTGTGAATAGAACACTTTTCATCGCATTGGATCTGTTTACTCCCATGGAGCAGCAGCAGTCGTGCGATGAGCATGGCTGGCTGGTGTGAATGAGCCCTAAAAACTCATACAAGCGCATGGTGATGTTATTGCAAAAGTTTTTGTTTTTTAATCTTTGAAATCTTATTAAAATTCCATCTGGTGACCCACACACGAAGAGTTCAGGCACTTCCTGTCATGGGATGACAACTGTGCTCCTGCATGGTCACCCTGTCACATACTGTATACCCAGGGCCGTCTTTAATTATGATGGGACCCTGGACAAATATTTTCTTGGGCCCTCACAAAACCCACTTATTACCTATTTGCAGCCAGTGCGGGCTCAAGGGGCAGCTGCTTTGGGCCCCACAACAATGACAGGACCCAGGGCAGCTGCCCCTTTTGCCCTGTGTTAAAGATGGCCCTGTGTATACCCCTGATGAAGACTACAAGCGGCCATACCGATTCACTATTGTGCAGGCACAGTCCACCGTTCTCATGATCAGAAAGTCGTTTCAGAGCAGAGATGTGCAGCCTACCCTTAAGTGAGTGCCATTTCTGTCTGCTGCCTTGTTTGTCTGCTATAAGCATGAGTCACTTACGACAATTTTTTTCTGACACCAAGAGAAAAATGGTAACAGGGGAGGGTCCTCCAGCTGATTGGCAGCCTTAGCTCTATTCCTGTGTGCTGTGCAAAGGGGGGTGTGTTCCTTCTCTCCAATCAGCTCCCAGAGCTCTCCTCACTGATGTAACTTCAGCTCTCCGCCCCCTGCTTTTCAGAGCTGTGAGATCCTGTGTAAATTCTACACTTTGAATGGCTGTAGGGGAAATATGGCATAGATAAATAGGTACAACTTATGTAGGAGGATTTGTTTCATCTCTGTGCATCACCAGTCACTTCACTGGGTATATGTGAGGGTTTACAACTACTTTAAAGGCTTGTTCACACCCGGCTGTGTGTCTAAACTTATGCTTTTTTTGTGTGTTCCTGGGCAGCCCTGTGTGGGTGAAACATGCAAAAAGGTTGCAGGCACAATTTTTATAAATTGCACCACACCAAAACACATGGAACGTTGGAACATTTTTCCAGGGACAAGCACACATGGGTTTTACTAGATATGTGCGGGTGCCATTAAGCATTAATGTCATCTGCACACATCTTCAAAAGGCAGCACAATGCGTTCCTTGGCTCACACCTGGTGTTAAAATGCCTTTAAGGTATGCCTGTCTATGGGGTTTATTGGCGTCTGGGCGTATAAGAAGACCCCCTAATTTTCCAGTTAACATCTAGGTTTTGGGCTATACTCGCCGTATAAGACTACCCCCCTTCGGCCATTAACAGCCACTAATCTGTCAGCCCTAAACTAACGCCCCCAATCTCTCAGGCCACTGGATGTGCGGTAATACTGTATGTACCGTAGCTTTGACTACATTCAGTATACCGCGCTGAGCCAATCACAGTGAGCGATGTATTCTATTAATAAATTCAAAGTCAGCTCTGATTGGCTGAGTCAGAGGTTGTAACATCATCAGCCCGCCTCTCTGACTCCGCCAATCCAAACAGGCTTTGTATTCATTAATAGAATACATCGTTCACCGTGATTAGCTCTGGTATACTGTATGTAGCCGAAGCTACGGTACATACAGTATTACCGCACATCCAGCGGGTTGAGAGTTTAGGGACGTTCCTTTTGGGCCAGCTTGTAAAGTAGTCCTCACATTTTATACTCCGCGTAAAAGACAACCCCCCGATTTTTGGGGGATGTTTTTAAGGTTAAAAAGTAGTCTTATACGGTATTAAAGGCAAATCCACTGTGCGCTACCAATGCACTGCGAGTGCATTTGGAAGTGGAGTCGCTGTAGATCTGAGGGGGACATGCAAGGAAAAAGAAAAACAGCATTTTTGCTTGAAAATGATTGAATGATAGAAATCAGCAGAGCTTCCCCTCATTTTAGATCTTCCCCTCAGATCTACAGGGACTGCACTTCCAAATGCACTTGTAGAGCACAGTGGATTTGCCTTTAGTAAATCAACCCCAGTGTCAGACACCCCTAACATTTTACTAATCTCGGTTTAGGGTGGATGATAAGAAAAATAAATACTAGTTGATGATCTTTTACAAAGTATGTCCCTACATGACACTATAAGGCCCCTTTCACACTTGTGCGACTTCAAAGTCGCGCGATTTACCGCGATTTTGCCGTGACTTTTTGCTGCGACTTTTGCCGCGATTTTTACTGGGCTTGAATGTCTTTGGCCTCAAAATCGTGCCAAAGTAGTGCAGGGACTACTTTGAAGTCGGTGTGACTTCAAGTCACACTGATATGAATGGGGCTCATTGAAAATAATGGAAAACGACTTGTCATACGATTTTGCGGTCCAAAATCGCGGGACAAGTCGCACTAGTGTGAAAGCGGCCTAAAGGCAACAGATCTGAACACCAGTGACTGCTTCATGTAGTCATTTGAATCAAAGCTTTAACTAAAACCTACAGTCTTAGCACCAGATTGGCCTGCTGCTATTGTACACAGAGAAATTCAGTCATAATGTAAATGATGTTCACTAACTGCCAAATAATCTATCAAATATCAGAAAAGGGCTTTTCATCCTTTGGAAAACATGCCACGTCCGTTCTTTGGCCAAGTCAGATGATTGCGGTGAGTCTCAGAGTCCATCAAGTCAGCTGAGAAAAGAAAAATCTCTAAGTATCAGCAATTTCCAGTGTGAGTTCTGCCTTTCTATGAGCACTCAAAGAACCGGTGATGGGAGTCTGCTGAGGTCTATAATCACCCACCGATGCCTGCTCATCACCCAGGCCCACTCACTTTGGTGGCTCAATCAATGATCATTTCATGTCTGTGGATACCTTAACCCTAGGACATCTTTAAGTTCCTTTTTTTAGATTACAAAAGATTACGGTTAGCCGAGCTTTAAAATTCAAGCCTTGAGGGCGTACAGTCCTCTTTCTAGCGTCTATGCAAAAGATGTTCCAGCTTCATTAAATGATTTTCTGTTTTCATTCGTGTGAAAACAGTGGTTTGCCTTTGAAGGTTTCCACATTTGTTTGGCTCTGAAAGATTAGGCCTGGTCTGGATTTCCTTCCATTCTTATTAGCTACAAAGTCTGGGGGAGAAAAAAATAAAAAAATAAAAAACGTAACATGGATAAAAAGCAGATCTGGTACAAAAAGAAACCACAGAGCAATAACTGCTTCAGGATGCAAGTGAAAAAGGGATAATAAATTCAGTTTATTTGAAACTAAATTCACCACTATAAAACACCTGAGAGCTCTAAAGGCAAGTGATCCATTGATGCTAAAGTGCCATTTATCATGGCTTTGCAACATTCACAGCATCTTTTCTAATTACTTGCACTTGACATATCTGCATCGGACTGCAACCCATGGCTGCATTTGTTGCTTATCCAAATGTTTTAAATGTATGCTAAGTGTATAATAAAGGACAATGGCCCCAGAGTAATTAGGCTTAATGGTAAGTCAGTTGCAATACAAACAGGCAAATACTTCAGAGGAATTTTCCGTCAAGAGCCTGCAGTTACCGTGAAACATTTTAATGGTATTCGGAGGTAGCTGTGAAGTGTTTGAGTGAAATTATCATACTAGCGGGTGCAGTGATTCGCTAAGATCGCCATTTATGAAAGGATGCAAAGAACTACGGACCGAACAATTTACTTTTGTAGTTTAAAGAAGCAATTAGTTGCATAATGTTAAGAGCAGAGAGTGAGTACAATGTTCTGGGAATTAAATGTTTGAGGCTGAAAGCAATGGTTTCTACTGTGTAAGCATGAATTAGTAGCTAAAGCGGAACTTCAGTCTCTCGATCAACATTGACTACTTTAAATCCTTATGCTGCTAGCATTAGTAAATAGATAGGAAGGTATGTTATATTTACTTGTTTTAACCACTTTAAGACCAGAAGATTTTCCTGCTTAACCACTTACCCACTGGGCACTTAAACCCCCTTCCTAACCAGACCAATTTTCAGCTTTCAGTGCTCTCACATTTTGAATGACAATTACTCAGTCATGCAACACTGTCCCCATATGAAATTGTCATCCTTTTTTTCACACAAACAGAGATTTCTTTTGGTGGTATTTAATCATAATTGGGTTTTTTACTTTTTGCGCTATAAATGAAAAAAGACTGAAAATTTTGTAACAAAATGCATTTTTCTTCGTTTTGGTTTTAAATTTTGCAAATTTAGTCATTTTTCTTCATAAATTTTGAGTAAAATTTATACTGCTACATATCTTTAGTAAAAATAACCCAAATAAGTATACATTTTTTGGTCTTTGTGAAGGTTATAGCGTCTACAAGCTAAGGTGCCAATCATTGAAAATTGATCACACCTAAAGTACTGACGGCCTATCTCATTTCTTGAGACCCTAACAAGTCAGGACAGTACAAATACCCCCCAAATGACCCCTTTTTGGGAAGTAGACATTCCAAGGTATTTAGTAAGAGGCATGGTGAGTTTTTTGAAGTTGTAATTTTTTTCCCACAATTCTTTGCAAAATGAAGATTTAAAAAAAATATATATATTTTTCACAAAATGGTCATATTACAAAGTTATTTCTTACACACTGTACAGGCATACTTGCAACTACACCCCAAAATACATTCTACTACTCCTCCTGAGTATGGCGATACCACATGTGTGAGACTTTTCCACAGCCTGACCACATACAGAGGCCCAACATCCAAGGAGCACCGTCAGGCGTTCTAGAAGCAAAAATTACACATATCATTTTCTGACTACCAATCACATTTTGAAGGCCCTGGAGCACCAGGACAATGGAAACCCCCATAAAATGACCCCATTTTGGAAAGAAAACACCCCAACACATGATCTAGGAGGCATACTGAGTCTTTTGAACATGTCATTTTTTTCCACAAGTTTTTGGAAAATGTGGAAAGAAAACCAAAATGCATTTGTTTTTACACAAAGTTGTCCATTTATTAGACATTTCTAACACATAGCATGTACATAGCAGAAATGACTCCCCAAAATAAATTCTGCTACTCCTCCTGAGTATGGCGATACCACATGTGTGACACTTTTCCACAGCCTGACCACATACAGAGGCCCAACATGCAGGGAGCACCGTCATTTCCTGACTTCCCATTACAATTTTGTGAGACACTGTAGGGCACTGATAAGCATTGTAGTGGCACTGATGTGGCATGGATGTGGCCCGGATGAGCACTGACGTGGCATGGATGTGGCACTGATGAGCACTGACGTGGAATGGATGTGGCACTGATGAGCACTGATGTGGCATGGATGCAGCACTGATGAGCACTGATGTGGCATGGATGTGGCATGGATGTGGTACTGATGAGCACTGACGTGGGATGGATGTGTCACTGATGAGCACTGATGTGGCATGGATGCGGCACTGATGAGCACTGACGTGGCATGGATGTGACACAGATGAGCAGTGACATGGCATGAATGTGGCATTGATGTGGCACGGATGAGCACTGATGTGGCATGGATGTGGCACCGATGAGCACTGACGTGGCATGGATGTGGCACGGATGAGCACTGACGTGGCATTGATGTGGCACGGATGAGCACTGACGTGGCATGGATGAGCACTGACATGGCACGGATGAGCACTGAAGTGGCATGGGTGTGGCACGGATGAGCACTGACGTGGCATGGATGTGGCATGGATGAGCACTGACGTGGCATTGATGTGGCACTGACGTGGTATTGATGTGGCACGGATGAGCACTGACGTGGCATTGATGTGGCACGGATGAGCACTGACATGGCATGGATGTGGCATGGATGAGCACTGAAGTAGCATGGATGTGGCACGGATGAGCACTGACGTGGCATGGATGTGGCACAGATGAGCACTGACGTGGCTTTGATGTGGCACGGATGTGCACTGATGTGGCATGGATGAGCACTGACATGGCATGGATGAGCACTGACGTGGCATTGTTGTGGCACGGATGACCAATGACGTGGCACGGATGAGTACTGAAGTAACATGGATGTGGCACGGATGAGCACTGAGGTGGCATGGATGTGGCATGGATGAGCACAGATGTGGGATGGATGAGCATGGATGTGGCATGGATGAGCACTGAGGTTGCATGGGCGGGCACAGATGTGGGATGGATGAGCATGGATGAGCACTGAGACAGCATGGGCAGGCACAGAAGTCGCACAGATGAGGCACGGATGAGGCACTGATGGGGCACGAATGAGGCACGAATGAGGCACTGATGGGGCACGGATGAGGCACTAATTGGGCACAGTTGAGGCAGAGGAGGCGTGCAGCTGCAGTTTCTCTCCTCTCCTCGCACGCTGTACCGATTGCTGTGTACAGCGTCTGAGGAGAGGAGAGAAATGAACCGGACATGCACCGCTCTCATTGGCCCTTTACCCTGATCCGTGATGCGTCGGGTCCCCGGGACCCGGCGAGCACGGACACTCCCGTGTGCGCGCCCCAGGGGGCGCAAATCTGGGAGCACGTTCAGGAACGCCCTCTCAGAACTATACAACCACTTTGCGGCCGTATTTCTACAATGGCCGGTCGGAAAGTGGTTAATGACCAGGCCCTATTTTGCGATTCGGCACTGCGTTACTTTAACGGACAATTTCGCGGTCATGCGACGCTATACCTAAACGAAATTGACGTCTTTTTTTTCCCACAAATATAGCTTTCTTTTGGTGGTATTTGATCACGTGTGCGATTTTTATTTTTTGCGCTATAAACAAAAAAAGAGCGACAATTGGATGTTAAAGACCTTGCGCTCCTCCACCTTCCATTTGAAGATGCTCCACAGATGCTCAATAGGGTTTGGGTCTGGAGACATGCTTGGTAAGTGTTCATCTTGGAGGTGTGTTTTGGGTCATTATCATGCTGGAATACTGCCTTGCCGCCTGAAGGGAGGGGATCATGCTCTGCTTCAGTAAGTCACAATTAAAGCGGAGTTCCGGGCACAAAATCAATGTTTTTTTTGTGCCCGTCCGCTAGTTCTGGATAACCTGAAAAGGAATTGGATAGTTAGGTTTTTTTTTTTTTTAAAACTCACCTTGTAATTGTAGATCGTAAATACTCACCTCAGGGTACTTCCTCCCTCGGAGCCGCGGCTCACCCCGTCACTTCCTGCCTCGCGATGATTCCTGGGAGCTGAACGTCATAGCTCCCAGGAATCAATGCGACGGCACCGGCCCCGCACGTCATTTCCGGGCGACGCATGCCCAGAAGCTGTTTAGGAATGCGGCGCCGCACCGGAAGTGACGAGAGGGGCCGGTGCGGCGCATTCTGGGAGAAGAAGACGCGGAAGAAGACGCAGAAGAGGACCGCGCCGGCTTCAGCTGCCCACAAGAGAGATGGAAACGCTGTGGAAGAAATTTTATAAGTAAGTATTTCTTCTAAAAGGTAAGTGCGAACCGGGACAGATCAGAGGCTAGCCATTGTGGAATGTGCTAGCCCTGACTGTCCCGGGGGTATGCTTATTGAAAAATTACATCTGTGCCCGGAACTCCGCTTTAATGTTGGCATTCATGGTCCCTCAATTAACTGTAGCTCCAAATAAAACTGATGCAGCCCCAGATCATGACACTCTCACCACCATGCTTTACTGTAGGCAAGACACACTTGTCTTTGTACTCCTCAGCTGGTTGCCGCCACACACGCTTGACACCATCTAAGCCAAATAAGTTTATCTTGGTATCATCAAACCACAGGACATTGTTCCAGTAATCCATGTCCTTAGTCTGCTTGTCTTCAGCAAACTGTTTGCGGGCTTTCTTATGCATCATCTTTAGAAGAGGCTTCCTTGGATGGGATGACAGCCATGCAGACCAATTTGATGCAGTGTGCGGCATATAGTCTGAGCTTTGGCAGGCTGACCCCCCACCCCTTCAACCTTTGCAGCAATGTCTATTTCCCAAAGGCAACCTCTGGATATGACGCTGAGCAGGTGCTCTCAATTACTTTGGTCAACCATAACAAGGCCTGTTCTGAGTGGAACCTGTCCTGTTAAACAAATTTATGATCTTGGCCACCATGCTGCAGCTCAGTGTCAGGGTCTTGGATATCTTCTTATAGCCTAGGCCATCTTAATGTAGAGCAGCAATTCTTTTTTTCAGATCTTCAGAGAGTTCTTTGCTATGCGGTGCCATGTTGAACTTCCAGTGATCAGTATGAGAGCGATAACACCAAATTTAACAGACCTGCTCCCCATTCACACCTGAGACCTTGTAACACGAGTCACATGACACGGGGGAAATAGCTATGTGGGCCCAATTTAGGTATTTTCACTTAGGGGTGTACTCACTTTTGTTGTCAGTGGTTTAGACATTAATGGCTGTGTGTTGAGTTATTTTCAGGGGACAGCAAATTTACACTGTTATACAAGCTGTACACTCACTACTTTACATTGTAGCAATTTCATTACTTCAGTGTTGTCACATGAAAAGATATAATAAAATATTTACAAAAATGTAAAGGGGTGTACTCACTTTTGTGAGATACTGTAAATGGATGGGTGAGTTTGCTTCGAATTTTAAAAATGAATTGAAGAGGACATTCACTCTATAAACTAAAATAAAACAAAGTGTTAGGCTGGGTTCAAAATTATGCGGCTGATTCTTGCCTGGGGTCCAGTGCATCCCTGTCCACCAGTTCAGGTGCAAATCAGGTCTGAATTTTTGCCTGAATTTGCATGTGAATCAGACCAGAAGACGCACAGGACCCTTTTTCAATGCGGACCACGACCACCCCAGACCAGTGTGAACTGGCCTTATTGAGAGTCGGTCACACTAGCCTGTCATGCTAATTAGATGCGGGGAAACCAGCATCCAATTCGTATATGTGTGAACCCAGCCTAAAGGATTTCAGGTACATCTAGGGAATTGGAATGGGGAGAGATCGTAATAGATATTGAATTTGAGGGAGCACCATCATTTTATAAGAAGCTATGCGGCCAGACCAGGATAGGGTTACATCTGAGAATTGTCAGGATTCTTTTGACAACTTGTCAATCAGGGGGTTTGTAATTGCCATGAGCCTGGGAACATACTTTTGGAGTTAAGATGATATCTAAAAAGGGTACACTGTTATCAGACCAGGAGTAGGGGAATTTAGACATTTAGTGTTCAGGGGTACACCTAATTAAAGTATTAAGGATTTGGAAAAATGTATCTTATAGTACGAGACAGTAGTGAAACGAGTGAGAATGTCATGAGAACTAGGTAGGGATATGTACGGGTATGTGAGGATTAGAATTACATCATCTGCAAAGAGGTTAATCTTGTATGGTCTAGTATTAAGTTAAAAACCTGAGACGGATGAGTTGGACCTGACTGTTTCGGCTAAAGGTTCAAAGGTGTGGATGTCTTGCAACAGGGTATAAAAATATAGATTGTATGTTCTCTTCATCCATGCCCCCATTTGAATAAGAATGCCTCGATGTATATTTTGTGGGAATTCCAAAGAGAAAAACTATCGGCAGAAGAAGGGGCATTATTCTGAAAGAATTCTCGAAGATGCTGAGAGAGCATGCTTTTATTGATTGGGTCTTGCAAAAGTTTTGTATTACATTGCCACACCTTAGATCAGTGGTTCTCAGCTCCGGTCCTCGGGACTCACTACCAGGCCAGATTTTAAGTATTACCTTAGGGAGATGCAGACTAGAATACTGCAATCACTGAGCAGCAAATGAGATCACCTGTGATATAATTTAGTTATCTTGCAACCTGGCCTGTTGGTGGGTCCCGAGGACCGGAGTTGAGAACCACTGCCCTAGAGGAACTACACATATCCTTCTCTACTATGTCAATAGTTATGGTCACATGGTCAGACGACATGATATCTGATATCTGATATAGAGGCTGAAGAAATTCGTTGCAATAACCATTTGTAAACCCGGAATAAATTATTTCAAAATCAAGTAGGTATTATGTCTTGCTGTGAAGTATGTAAGGTCCCTTTTGATATCATGAAGGCAATGCCAGGCCTCAAATAAATCCCCATGATAAAGCAAGGCCTAAAGAGAAGGTAGGCGATGCTTCACAGGAGAAGTAGAGTGAATATTAGGGTTAGCCATCACATTGAAATACCCACACAAAATAAGGTTGCCATGTTTCACCTTGTCTATTTTGGACAACAATTTACGTAAAAATCGAAATTGATGTGTGATAGGAGCATAAATCCCAACCAGCATATATGGACAATTGTTAATATTATATAATAGTATCAATAATCGACCTTCAGGATCAGCTATAACTTCCTTCAGAGTAAAGACCATAGAGCTTTTGATGGCAAGAAGCACCCCCTTTTCTTTAAAGCGGCCCTTGCCAAAAAAATGTGTTGGAAGACTTTATGCGTACATTTGGGAGTGACGTGCAGGTAAAGTGTGCCTCCAGAGCACATACAATATCAGCTTGGGTATTACGTGCTTCTTGCCACACGGACAAGCACTTCACTGGGTGATTTAGCCCTCTAGCATTATTAGACATAATTTTAAATCCCATATGGCAAGAGAGACAGTGCAGAGATCAAGTCACCCTTCCCTAAGGTGGGAGGGCAAGAAGTAGGGTAAATGCTCTGCAGTGGATAAGAATCTAAGTTGCACAAGTGATAGTGGTTACAGTTCCAGTGTATTACGCGGAATCCAGGGCTGTGCTCGAAAAATGAATTCAAGGAAATCAGAATCCGGGACATCCGGGCAAGTGTGGAGGTTTGAGGTCCCTCTGTGATAGCTGTATGCCAGCATTGTGGTCCGGGACAGTGCCTGCTCCTCGCAGGGAGCCACCTTTGGCTCCATTTTGCCAGAGACCAGTGGGGAGCTTGGAGAAGCAATTGTCCAGCTTACCCAGCCATGGCGGGTCTCAGCATCTTTGGGGCATAGTGGAGGTGTGCCTTTAGCTCTGAGAGCAGAAACCGCCACTGTGGAGTGTGTGAAGGCTCCAGAAAAAGGTAAAATCCTCGGCTGCTGAGCGGAGCTCCATTTCTCAGCTGCCATATTATAGTGCAGTCGCCACACCTCCAGAAGCCTTCAATGCTGATGCCATTGAAGAACTATCCCAGACACCCCTTGAAACCAGTTAAATATGATTTAAAACAGCTGTGAATATGTGTTAGGGTTAATGAAAGTGTTACTAAACCCACAACAGTAAAATCAGTCTGTGAATGCAGTAAAGCATGCTTGTTATACTCCCTGTGGAACCTAAGAGGTTAATCCACTGCATTGTGTCCTTTCTGATCCTCCTCTTCTTTTACTGCCCCCAAAACCATCTCCTGATAGAACAGTTTCGTGTGTATTGCTGAAGAGTTTTTTCTTTTCTCGGGAGGGTGTATGAGATCGGCACAGGGCCAATCAGCACTGTCCAGACAGAGGGTTAGGGGTTCTACAGCCTCATAGGACAGTCAGAGAAGAAAGAAAATTCCTACAAGCATTAACCAGACATTGATAGAAGTCATAAGACTGCTATATACTGCTGATGAGAAAAGGTATTTAGCACTAAGTTTATATTTATTAAAAAAAATTGCATTTCCATGTTCTGTGTTCTGTGGGAGATCAGATATTGTGAATGCAGGGTCCTGGGTTAAGTAACATTTTAAATTAGATAACTAAGCAGTCCTTTGAAGGTTCCTAGCTTGAAGAATGTATAGAGCACGTTTACACTAGTGGTTGGTAAAACCACGCTGTTGAGCTGTATTTTTGGCACCCCTCAACCACTCCTCCTTTTAGCTGGAAAGGCAGCGGCTAGGGGTATGCACATGTCAGCAGTATTTATAGCCCCTGTTGTGCTTGACAGGCACTACCGCCTGCTGAACGTGACCCATTCAAGTGATCTGGCCCATGCTGCAGCCGCCTTCAATGCATGGGGTTGTGGTGCATTAGTCCAGCATTTAGGGGTTAAATCAGGCGGTGAGGGGGTAATACAGCAACTCTTCATTGCCTGTGAAATGCAAATGCGGTACTTCAGCGCAAGTGTAAACAACCCCTCAAAGGTTTCTGATTTAATTTGCATTTTGTACATAAGTTAACATTACACATCTTCACATTGCATCACCTGTGCAAATTTGTAGTGTCCTAGCTTAAAAGTAGGATTAGTGGGGTCAGTCTACCCCAAAGCTTCTTTTTGGGGCTGATGCTGCAGAGTTAAAGCCGCTAATTTTTAAATGTTGGTAAAATATTTCTGGAATACTTAAGTAATAAAATCTCTAATCTGTGTCCCCTATATGAAGGTGACTACTTTCATAAGGATTTTTTAAAATATTTTATATTAACAAAAAAAAAGCAAAAGAAAAGGTGGTAAGTGGGCTTCCAGCATTCCAAGGTGAGCGAGAGCAGGGACAGGAGCAATAGAAGCAAGATCTTACCCATGGAGTTCCCAGTATATATAAAAAAGATGAGGCGACTAGGGTTGAGCGAACACGGACTGTATTATTCGTGTTCGTACCGAATAATTGGATTTTTGTTACCCGAACACGGACACGAACACTTTACTGTATATTCGGGTAAAAATACGTGTTCGGTCGATTTATTTCCGGGTTTTGCATGCTTTGGCGCGCTTTTCATGGCGGGCTTTCAACAGCCAATCAACAAGCGTTTAACTGGTGTGCCTAAGCCATCCCAGCCATGCCTACAAATGTATCAGTAGCTGTGATTGGCCGTCTGAAGCATGTGACCAAGTCTTTATAAGTTCGAGGCAGCGCCGCTGCGGCGTCATTCTGCTGTTTAGATCAGGGAGAGAGCACACATCAACGTGCTGGCTGCTGATTAGGGACAGACAGGAAAAAAAAAACATTTGTGTCCGGATAGAATTGAGGGACAGGTCGGAGTGTGTTAGGCAGGGCGAGTTGTAGGCATTTTAGGGAGAGAGTCTGCTGATTTTTTAGGGACAGTGCGTTCTACAAACTACAATCGACATTGCTGTGTGGGGTGGGGTTTGCAGTCACCCGATCTACGATCTTATCAATCCTGTTAGGGAGAGAGTCTGCTGATTTTTAGGGAAAGTGTGTTCTACAAACTACAATCGATATTGCTGTGTGGGGTGGGGTTTGCAGTCACCCAATCTACGATCTTATCAATCCTGTTAGGGAGAGAGTCTGCTGATTTTTAGGGAAAGTGTGTTCTACAAACTACAATCGATATTGCTGTGTGGGGTGGGGTTTGCAGTCCCGATCTACGATCTTATCAATCCTGTTAGGGAGAGAGTCTGCTGATTTTTAGGGAAAGTGTGTTCTACAAACTACAATCGATATTGCTGTGTGGGGTGGGTTTTGCAGTCCCGATCTACGATCTTATCAATCCTGTTAGGGACAGAGTCTGCTGATTTTTAGGGACAGTGTGTTCTACAAACTACAATCGATATTGCTGTGTGGTGTGGGATAGGAGATAGGCAGGTGTCAGTGGTCCACATCCATTTTGCTGTGTGTGGGCTGCAGTGAACACAATCTTTTTGGGGTGCAGTGAACACAATCTTTTTGGGGTGCAGTGAACGCAATCTTTTTGGGTACAGATAACACAATCTTTTTAGGGTGCAGTGAACACAATCTTTTTGGGCTGCAGTGAACACAATCTTTTTGGGGTACAGTGAACACAATCTTTTTGGGGTGCAGTGAACACAATCTTTTTGGGTTATAGTGAACACAATCTTTTTGGGGTGCAGTGAACACAATCTTTTTTGCCCACTGAGGAGGAGGGAGAAAAGTATTTTTCTATCAGGCACTGTGTGCAGCCTTTTTCCTTCAGCTGTGCTGTGCTGAGTGACTGATCATACACTGCTGTGTTCAGTTCACATGTGCTAATATTGAGTGGTTTCAAAAATCATACACTTTTTTTCTATTCCACTATTCAATATACAGCCTTGGGTTAAAAAAAATTAAATTGTGGCCTGCAGCAGAGCTGAATGATATTTGGGGTTTTTGGGGTTCATCTCATACTTCTGAAGATTTGAGGGTGCTGCCTGTTCCATACTCCTCCTACTCCTCATCCAGCCTTTTAGGGGTACAAACAATAGTAATTGGAGCCTAGTGTGGTTGTGTACGTGTGATATACATACACTTTTTTTGATCATATTTTCTATTCCGCTATTTAATCAAAAACCTTTGGGGATCAGTTAAATTGGGGGATAGTCTGTGTCGGTACGTGTGAGATCCACCTTTCCAAGTTTTTGGGGTTCATCTCATACTTCTGAAGATTTGAGGGTGCTGCCTGTTCCATACTCCTCCTACTCCTCATCTAGCCTTTTAGGGGTACAAACAATAGTAATTGGGGCCTAGTGTGGTTGTGTACGTGTGATATACATACACTTTTTTGGATCATATTTTCTATTCCGCTATTTAATCAAAAACCTTTGGGGATCAGTTAAATTGGGGGATAGTCTGTGTCGGTACGTGTGAGATCCACCTTTCCAAGTTTTTGGGGTTCATCTCATACTTCTGAAGATTTGAGGGTGCTGCCTGTTCCATACTCCTCCTACTCCTCATCCAGCCTTTTAGGGGTACAAACAATAGTAATTGGGGCCTAGTGTGGTTGTGTACGTGTGATATACATACACTTTTTTGATCATATTTTCTATTCCGCTATTTAATCAAAAACCTTTGGGGATCAGTTAAATTGGGGGATAGTCTGTGTCGGTACGTGTGAGATCCACCTTTCCAAGTTTTTGGGGTTCATCTCATACTTCTGAAGATTTGAGGGTGCTGCCTGTTCCATACTCCTCCTACTCCTCATCCTGCCTTTAGGGGTACAAACAATAGTAATTGGGGCCTAGTGTGCTTCTGTACATGTGATATACATACACTTTTTTTGATCATATTTCCTATTCCGCTATTCAATAAAAACCTTTGGGGATCAATTAAATTGCGGGATAGTCTGTGTTGGTACGTGTGAGATCCACCTTTCCAAGTTTTTGGGGTTCATCTCATACTACTGAAGATTTGAGGGTGCTGCCTGTTCCATACTCCTCATCCTGCCTTTAGGGGTACAAACAAAAGTAATTGGGGCCTAGTGTGCTTCTGTACGTGTGAGATACATACACTTTTTTTGATCATATTTCCTATTCTGCTATTCAATAAAAACCTTTGGGGATCAATTAAATTGCGGGATAGTCTGTGTCGGTACGTGTGAGATCCACCTTTCCAAGTTTTTGGGGTTCATCTCATACTTCTGAAGATTTGAGGGTGCTGCCTGTTCCATACTCCTCCTACTCTTCATCCTGCCTTTAGGGGTACAAACAATAGTAATTGGGGCCTAGTGTGCTTCTGTACGTGTGAGATACATACACTTTTTTTGATCATATTTCCTATTCCGCTATTCAATAAAAACCTTTGGGGATCAATTAAATTGCGGGATAGTCTGTGTTGGTACGTGTGAGATCCACCTTTCCAAGTTTTTGGGGTTCATCTCATACTTCTGAAGATCTGAGGGTGCTGCCTGTTCCATACTCCTCCTACTCCTCATCCTGCCTTTAGGGGTACAAACAATAGTAATTGGGGCCTAGTGTGCTTCTGTACATGTGATATACATACACTTTTTTTGATCATATTTCCTATTCCGCTATTCAATAAAAACCTTTGGGGATCAATTAAATTGCGGGATAGTCTGTGTTGGTACGAGTGAGATCCACCTTTTCAAGTTTTTGGGGTTCATCTCATACTTCTGAAGATTTGAGGGTGCTGCCTGTTCCATACTCCTCCTACTCCTCATCCTGCCTTTTGGGGTACAAACAATAGTAATTGGGGCCTAGTGTGCTTCTGTACGTGTGAGATACATACACTTTTTTTGATCATATTTCCTATTCCGCTATTCAATAAAAACCTTTGGGGATCAATTAAATTGCGGGATAGTCTGTGTCGGTACGTGTGAGATACACCTTTCCAATTTTTTGGGCGCATCTCATACTGCCGAGGATTTGAGGGTGCTTTAGTCTGCCTCCTGCCTGTTCTGAACTCCTCCTACTCCTCATCCTGCCTTTAGGGTAGAAAAAATTGTAATCGGGGCCTAGTTTGTGTTTGTACGTGTGAGATACACCGTTTTGTAAAATTTGTCCTATTCCGCTATTCAATATACACCCTCTTTGAGTGTAAAAAATTAAATTGCTGGATAGTCTGTGTCGGTACGTGTGAGATCCACCTTTCCAAGTTTTTGGGGTTCATCTCATACTTCTGAAGATTTGAGGGTGCTGCCTGTTCCATACTCCTACTACTACTCCTCATCCTGCCTTTAGGGGTACAAACAATAGTAATTGGGGCCTAGTGTGGTTGTGTACGTGTGATATACATACACTTTTTTGGATCATATTTTCTATTCCGCTATTTAATCAAAAACCTTTGGGGATCAGTTAAATTGGGGGATAGTCTGTGTCGGTACGTGTGAGATCCACCTTTCCAAGTTTTTGGGGTTCATCTCATACTACTGAAGATTTGAGGGTGCTGCCTGTTCCATACTCCTCATCCTGCCTTTAGGGGTACAAACAATAGTAATTGGGGCCTAGTGTGCTTCTGTACGTGTGAGATACATACACTTTTTTTGATCATATTTCCTATTCCGCTATTCAATAAAAACCTTTGGGGATCAATTAAATTGCGGGATAGTCTGTGTTGGTACGTGTGAGATCCACCTTTCCAAGTTTTTGGGGTTCATCTCATACTTCTGAAGATTTGAGGGTGCTGCCTGTTCCATACTCCTCCTACTCCTCATCCTGCCTTTAGGGGTACAAACAATAGTAATTGGGGCCTAGTGTGCTTCTGTACGTGTGAGATACATACACTTTTTTTGATCATATTTCCTATTCCGCTATTCAATAAAACCCTTTGGGGATCAATTAAATTGCGGGATAGTCTGTGTCGGTACGTGTGAGATACACCTTTCCAATTTTTTGGGCGCATCTCATGCTGCCGAGGATTTGAGGGTGCTTTAGTCTGCCTCCTGCCTGTTCCGAACTCCTCCTACTCCTCATCCTGCCTTTAGGGTAGAAAAAATTGTAATCGGGGCCTAGTTTGTGTTTGTACGTGTGAGATACACCGTTTTGTAAAATTTGTCCTATTCCGCTATTCAATATACACCCTCTTTGAGTGTAAAAAAATAAATTGTGGGATAGTCTGTATCGGTACATGTGAGATACACCTTTTTAAATTTGTTTGGCGCATCTCTTTCTACCGCCGAGGATTGCAGGGCGCTTCAGTTTGCCTCCTGTTCCCAACTCCTCCTACTCCTCTTCCTCATCCTGCCTTTAGGGTACAAAAAATTGTAATCGGCGGGGCGTAGTCTGTGTTTGTACGTGTGAGATACACCGTATTATAAAATTTTTCCTATTCCGCTATTCAATATACACCCTTTTGGAGTGTAAAAAATTAAATTACGGCATAGTCTGTATCGGTACGTGTGAGATACACCTTTTAAATTGGTTTGGCGCATCTCCTTCCCCCGCCAAGGATTGCAGGGCGCTTCAGTTTGCCTCCTGTTCCCAACTCCTCCTACTCCTCTTCCTCATCCTGCCTTTAGGGTACAAAATATTTTAATCGGGGCCTAGTCTGTGTTTGTACGTGTGAGATACACCGTATTATAAAAGTTTTCCTATTCCGCTATTCAATATACACCCTTTTGGAGTGTAAAAAATTAAATTACGGCATAGTCTGTATCGGTACGTGTGAGATACACCTTTTAAATTGGTTTGGCGCATCTCCTTCCCCTGCCAAGGATTGCAGGGCGCTTCAGTTTGCCTCCTGTTCCCAACTCCTCCTACTCCTCTTCCTCATCCTGCCTTTAGGGTACAAAAAATTGTAATCGGGGCCTAGTCTGTGTTTGTACGTGTGAGATACACCGTATTATAAAAGTTTTCCTATTCCGCTATTCAATATACACCCTTTTGGAGTGTAAAAAATTAAATTACGGCATAGTCTGTATTGGTACGTGTGAGATACACCTTTTAAATTTGTTTGGCGCATCTCCTTCCCCCCGCCAAGGATTGCAGGGCGCTTCAGTTTGCCTCCTGTTCCCAACTCCTCCTACTCCTCTTCCTCATCCTCCCTTTATGGTACAAAAAAATTTAATCGGGCCCAGTCTGTGTTTGTACGTGTGAGATACACCGTTTTTTATCCTATTCCGCTATTCAATATACACCCTTTTGGGGTAAAAAACATTAAATTGCGGCATAGTTTGCATATTTGACTGTGAGATACACCCGTGCGATACTGTTGTTGTTTTGTTCCGCTATTCAATAAACACCTTTCTAGGACAAGATCTTAAATTACAGAAATATGAGGAGACCGTCAAATAGGGGCCGTGGCCTGGGTCGTGGTGATGCTGGTAGAGCTCCTGTTGCAAGGAGAGGACGTGGTCGATCTGTGCCAGCTACACGCACAAGTGAAACACCTTCCTCAAGTGTGAGTAGGCGACAGAACCTGCATCAGTATTTGGTAGGGCATCATACGCCTCTAGAAGTGATGAGGCCAGAACAAGTGGAGGCGACAGTAGATTGGTTTGCTGCTGACAGTGCCTCTAGTTCCTTCACATTGTCTCCCACCCAGTCTACTGCAGAAAGGTCAGAGTTGGCACCTGCAGCCGATGTCCAACCGTCTTTCACCTCACCCCCTTGCAAATCAGGCAAGCAGTCTGAGCCCCAAGCCATACAGCAGTCTCTTCTTCTTTTTGATGACTCTGTCAGCAGGGTTTCCCAGGGCCATCCACCTAGCCCTGCCCCAGAAGTGGAAGAGATTGAGTGCAGCGATGCCCAACCACTTATTTCTCAAGATGAGTACAAGCAAGGACCATCGCAGCAAGTCCCCGATGATGACGAAACGCAGGTGCCAACTGCTGCGGCGTTCAGCATTGTGGAGACCAACAAGGAGGGCAGGGGTGAAGACTGGGTGGAAGATGATGTGGAGGACGATGAGGTCCTCGACCCCACATGGAATGAACGTCATGCAGGTGACCTGAGTGGTTTGGAGGAAGAGGCGGTGGTCGCACAGAGCCACCAGCACAGCAGAAGAGGGAGCAGGGTGCAGAAGCGGAGCGGCCGTGCCCTAGACACTACGCCTGCTACTGCCCAACGCAGCAAGGGAACGAGCGCACCAAAGTCAGCTCAAAGGAGTTCTCTAGCGTGGAAGTTCTTTAGAAAATGTGCTGATGACAGGACACGAGTGGTTTGCACCCTGTGAAATCAGAGCCTGAAGCGAGGCATAAACCTTCTCAACCTGAGCACAACCTGCATGATCAGGCATCTAAGTGCAAAGCACAAGCTGCAGTGGAGTAGACACCTTCAAAACCAAGAAACGTCTCTGGCTCATCCTGCTTCCTCTTCTGCTGCAGTCTTGGCCGCTCCAGCCACATCTGTAGTGATACCGGCACCTGCCACCCCGCAAACAGAGGATCTGTCAGCAACACCACCACCTGGGTCACCAACCATCTCCACAATGTCCCGTGGAAGCGTTCAGCTTTCCATCTCCCAAACACTTGAGAGGAAGAGGAAGTACCCCCCTACCCACCCGCGATCCCTGGCCCTGAATGCCAGCATTTCAAAATTCTTGGCCTTTGAAATGCTGTCATTCCGTCTGGTGGAGACGCACAGTTTTAAAAACCTTATGTCGGTGGCTGTCCCACAGTACGTCGTGCCCAGCCTCCACTACTTTTCCAGGCAAGCCATCCCTTCCCTGCACAACCAAGTGGGGGAAAAAATCAGGTGTGCATTGCGCAACGCCATCTGTGGCAAGGTCCACCTAACTACCGATACGTGGACCAGTAAGCACGGTCAGGGGCGTTATATCTCCCTAACGGCACACTGGGTAAATGCAGTGGCGGATGGGCCTGAGGCGGATAGCAATTTGGCGCATGTCCTTCCACCACCGAGGATTGCAGGGCGCTTCAGTTTGCCTCCTGTTCCTAACTCCTCCTACTCTGCTTCCTCATCCTCTACCGCCTCCTTATCCAGACAGCGTAACACCTTCACCACCAACTTCAACACGGCCAGGGGTAAACGACAGCAGGCAGTTTTACAACTTGCCTGTTTGGGGGACAAACCACACACCGCGCAGGAGTTGTGAAGGAGCATGGAACAGCAGACAAATGAGTGGTTGCTGCCAGCGAGCCTCAAGCCCGGCCTGGTGGTTTGCGATAACGGGCGAAATCTCATAGCAGCTCTGGGCCTAGCCGGTTTGACGCACATCCCTTGCCTGGCGCATGTGCTGAATTTGGTGGTGCAGAGGTTCCTTAAAAACTACTCCGATAAGTCAGAGCTGCTGCAGAAAGTGCAGGCCGTCTGTGCGCACTTTCGGCGTTCTCACCCTGCTGCTGCTCGCCTGTCAGCGCTGCAGCGTAACTTCGACCTTCCCGCTCACCGCCTCATATGTGACGTGCCCACAAGGTGGAACTCCACCTTGCACATGCTGCAAAGACTGTGCGAGCAGCAGCAGGCCATAGTGGAGTTTCAGCTGCAGCACGCACGCGTGAGTCGCTCTGCGGAACAGCACCACTTCACCACCAATAACTGGGCCTCCATGCGAGACCTGTGTGCCTTGTTGCGCTGTTTTGAGTACTCCACCAACATGGCCAGTGCCGATGACGCCGTTCTCAGCTTAACTATCCCACTTCTATGCCTCCTTGAAAAAACAATTCGGGCGAAGATGGAAGAGGATGTGGCACAGGATGAGGAGGAGGAGGAGGATGAAGAGGTAACATTTCCAAGGCTTTCAGGGCAGTCATTCGCAAGGGGCTCCGAGGGTGGGTTCCTGCACACACAAACGCCAGGGACACAATTGTCCAGCAGGGGCACAGTTCTGGAGGATGAGGAGGAGGAGCTGGAGGAGGAGATGGAACCATGTTCACAGCAGGGTGGCACCCAGGCATGCTCATGGCCATTACTGGTGCGTGGCTGGGGGGATACAGAGGACACGGACGATACATCTCCCACAGAGGACAGCCTTTCGTTGCCTCTGGGCAGCCTGGCACACATGAGCGATTACATGCTGCAGTGTCTCCACAACGACCGCCGAGTTGCCCACATTCTAACTTGTGCTGTTTACTGGGTGGCCACGCTGCTGGATCCCCATTACAAGGACAACGTACCGTCCTTAATTCACTCACTGGAGCGCGATCGCAAGATGCGCGAGTACAAGCGCACGCTGGTAGACGCGATGCTGCTGGCATTCCCACCTGACAGCGGGGCCACAGTGGAAGCACAAGGCAGAGGAGGAGGAGGAGGAAGAGGTCGCCAACGCAACCAGGGCACCGCCAGCACCTCAGAAGGCAGGGTTAGCATGGCCGAAATGTGGAAAAGCTTTTTCAGCACGCCACAACAAACAGCAGCACCAGCAGCTCATATGGAACGTCTTAGCAGGAGGCAGCATTTTACCAACATGGTGGAGCAGTATGTGTGCACACACCTACATGTAGTGAATGACGGGTCTGCCCCCTTCAACTTCTGGGTCTCCAAATTGGGCACATGGCCTGAGCTTGCCCTTTACGCCTTGGAGGTGCTGGCGTGCCCTGCAGCCAGTGTATTATCTGAACAGGTATTTAGCACGGCTGGGGGCGTTATAACAGACAAGCGCAGCCGCCTGTCCAGAGACAATGTGGACAAGCTCACGTTCATTAAAATGAACCAGGCATGGATCCCACGGGACTTTTCCGTACCTTGTGCAGAATAGCGATGGATACCGACCTTACCCACCCATTGTTCCATTTTTGCTCTTTCTCACTCTTTTGGGGTGTACCCTCATTTAAAATTTGTGAAAAGAAGCAGTGTTGGCTACCTCGTCCTCCCCTCCACCGCCGCTTCCACCTACACCGCCCATAGGTGTGCGCAGCCTATTGCATTAGGGTGTGCACCCCAAAGTTTAAATACACATGCATGTGTTTGCCTACATGTACATGGCCCGATACATTACTCTCCCTGCTGGCAAAGTGAAATAGAGCAGAGCAGGTCCGAGGGAGATCTTTCCCATCTCCTCACTGGCAAACAGAGTGATAATGCTAATGTGCCCTAGGTGATTAGGGTGTGCCCAGGCACACCCGGCACACCCTGTGCGCACGCCTATGACACCGCCACATCCACCACCACCTCAACCTCCCTCCTACTCCATATGGGCCTCGTCCTTCAGAGATGAAGAACATTGTTTTATTTTTCTGGTTTTTTTTGTTGTTTTAAGTTATTTCCCTATCCACATTTGTTTGCAGAGCACTCGCCATGCTCTTAAATACGTTTTGCTGCCATTTGCAGCACTCTAGCCCTTTCCTTTGGTGTTTTAGAGCCATTTTAGTGCCTGAAAGTTCGGGTCCCCATTGACTTCAATGGGGTTCGGTGTCCGGGAAAAGTTCGGCAAAAGTCCGGGACACGGACCCGGACTTTTTTTTAAAGTTCGGCCGAACCCGCCGAACACGGACATCCAGGTGTCCGCTCAACTCTATAGGCGACTCATTCTTCTGATGTCCACCTGTCATTTAAGGCTTAATTAGCTTCTTTTATTCCCTTTTCCTTCAACCCCTCCCCCCCGCTACTTCCCCTGATGTTAAATATATATATATATATATATATATATATATATACATACCCTTCCTCCAGAATTCTTTAACCAGTTCTGGACTGGAAGGATTTTCGACCGGGCTATTTTTTGCGATTCGGCATTGCGCGGTCGTGAGATACTGTACCCAAATAAAATTGATGTCCTTTTTTTCCCACAAATAGAGCTTTCTTTTGGTGATCACCTCTGCTATTTTTATTTTTTGCGCTATAAACAAAAAAAGAGTGACAATTCTGGAATAAAAAATATTTTTCACATTCTACTATATAACATTCCGAAAAAAATAAATAAATAAAAAATCACATTTTTTTAACATTTTAGGCCAATTTGTTTTCTGGTGCATATTTTTGGTAAAAAAAAAAAAAGTCGCAATAAGTGTATTTTTATTGGTTTGTGCAAAAGTTATCGCGTCTACTAACTACGGGAAATATGTATTTATTTATTTATTTTTTCTTACTTGTAATGGCGGCGATCTGCGATTTTTTGGGGGACAGCGACATTGAAGCAGACAGATGGGACCATTAACATTTTTCGCCCCTTTTGGGGGACCAGTGACATTACTACAGAAATCATTGCTAAAAATATGCACTGTTACTGTAATAATGACGCTGTCAGGGAAGGGGTTAACACGGTGTGTGATCAAGGGGTTAAATGTAAGCCTAGGGGAGTGTTTCTAACTGTGGGGGAATGGGCTTTTGAAATGATCACAGAGACCTGTGATCCTATATAGAAGGATCACAGGCGCTCTGTGATCATTCCAGAGAGAAGAACGGTCAGCTGTGTTTACAACAGCTGACCGTCCCTTCTCTCTCAGCGGGGAGCAATCGCGGGTGGCCGGCGGCAATCGGAGCCGTCAGCCCTGTGCATCGGAGTCCCCACTGCCGAGTGGGGGCAGGAGCGCGCTCTCGCCTCAAAGCAGCAGGTATGCGACCAACATAGGGTTACGTCGGTTCGTGCAGGAGGGGCTGCCTGCCATAGTGTAGGCAGTCCGGAACAGGTTAATATGGTCCAGTGACACAACTGGTCCTTCCCCTTCTTCTTCTTCAGCAGCATTGACGGCTGCCTTGAAGACAAGTGGACTTTTTTTTCTTATGGTGCCACCCATACTGCAGGACACTGTAAGTTTACTATAGACTCCATACAGCCCATGAACTAGCGCCAATTTCATTGTCATTGTATTTGCTAAATGGTCCTTCCTCCTGGACTTTTGTAATGATATACAAATGATACTTGGTCCAGAGGCTTTGTAAACCCAGGCTGCTTAAGCTGGCTTTAGATTAATTAAATTGCAGCCGGTTCAACAGGGACTGGCTAATTTCGACCCATCTATGACCCTTACCGTTCATGATCCATCATCTATTGTTCATCTAATGATCAACTTCTCATGAATGAACTTGTTGGAAATGTTTTGTTCAATTTAGTTTTTATCAGGGTATTCTAGGCGGAAGAGTCCCTGCTGTCAGAATACAATAGCACATTGGGGAGGATTCCTCCATTCATCCACCTTGTGGATGAGGGAATCCGTCCATTTTTTATTTTTTTCAACAACTCAATGGGTGATTGAAATAAACTGATCCATGTATGGCCAGTCTAAATGATGCAGCCCTGGGGGGGGTGTATACATGACAACCTGGGCCCAGAGGAAGTGGCCTGGAAGATGCTGGCAATTATTCAACTAGAAGACTTGTAGCAGCGGGCTAAAGCAGACCTTCTTCATAGGACAGATCTGGATTTAAGGTGAATATTGCAGGTAAATCTGTGTTTAGTTTTTAACATAGGCATAGCTTTTCTATAAAGGATCACAGGTCTCTATGGTAATTCCATAAGCCTTGCCCCCTTACAATTCAAATTTACTCCCCAAAGCTCACATTTACCCCTTGATCACCCACAGTGTTAACCCCCTTCCCTGCCAGTGTCATTATTATAGTAACAGTGCATATTTGTAGCACTGATTACTGTAGTAATGTCACTGGTCCCCCCAAAAGTGTCAAAATGTCAGTTAGGGGTCCGATCTGTCTGCCGCAATGTTGCAGTCCCACTAAAAATTACAGATCGCTGCCATTACTAGTAAAAAAAAAAAGAAACAATAAAAATGACATAAATCTTTTCCATAATTAGTAGACGAGATAACTTTTGCGCAAACCAATCAAAATGCGCTTATTGTTTTTTTTTTTGTTTTTTTTTTTACCAAAAATATGTAGCAGAAAACAAATTGGCCTACAATGTTAAAACATTTTGATTTTTTTTTTTTTGTGGGAATGTTATATAACAGAAAGTGAAAAATATTGTTTTTTTTTTTTTCAGAATTGTCGCTCTTTTTTTGTTTATAGAGCAAAAAATAAAAATCGCACAGGTGATTAAATACCACCAAAAGAAAGCTCTATTTGTGGGACAAAAAGGACATAGATTTTATTTGGGTACAGCGCCCGTTAAAGTAGCGCAGTGCTGAATGGCAAAATATGGCCTGGTCATTAAGGGGGAAAATCTTCTGGTCCAGAAGTGGTTAAATATGCCATAGTGTCAAATGCATATGATATAAATAGTGTCACTATGCTGAAGTCCCTAGGACTGTGTGGTATTAGTGTTTTGCAGTTATCTTGGGTCACCATTGGAGTTCAGTTATCTTTTCATGTACATTCAGTCTGGCGTTGGCAACACAACTTGGCAGCATGTTTTATTTAGAAAACTCATCAGATAGCACAGAGGCCAGACCTAAATAAGAAATCAGAGGAGGAAGACAAGGAGTTCTAAGATACTGTAGGAACAGAAAAATATCATATATTGGTAAAGTATAGAGAGTTTTGAGTTTATTGGCTAATATTTGTTACAAAGGTGAAGGTAGACATGGAGATCAGGAAAGTAACTATCCAACTTGTCACAGAGCACTATGAGAAGATTGGTTGCCTGGTTTAGCTACAGCCATTAGTTGAAATTCTACTAAATGTACTTATGGCACTTTTCCACTGCAAGTACCGGCTCGGCTCTACTCGGCCCTGCTTGGCCCGGTTTGCTTTTCCACTGCTAGTACCGCATGGTACGGTGTTGGAACGGTTCGGTACGGTACGGTATGGTTTGCTTTTCCACTAAAGTAGTACTAAAGTTAAGTGGGTGGGATAACAACGGGGTGGGTGGGATTCTCTGACCAATCAGTGGCTAGTAGTGACTGCATGCAAAGGATTGTGGGATATGGTACCGGGTATGGTACCTCTTGGAACCACAATCGAGGTGGTACTGTTTTTGAGAGCCGTACCGTTCGGTTCCATGCAGTGGAAAAGCGCCACCGTACCGAACCGTTCCTACACCATACCATGCGGTACCAGCAGTGGAAAAGCACAAAAGCGAGCCGAACCGTTCGGTTCCATGCAGTGGAAAAGCGCCATTACAGGCCAAAGTCTGCTGGTTACTGGGCCTGAAGACCACTACTCATGCCAAAGTCACTGCCATTATCAAGATGGCGGTACTACCCAGATTATTATATCTGTTCCACGCTCTCCCGATCCACCTGCCTAACACTTAGCCAATACCATTTACTTAGCCATGATTTGGAGCATCTGTGTGTTGCCAGCCAGGGCTGTCTTTAAAGCGGAGTTCCGGCCACAAAATCGACATAGTCGATTTTGGGCCATCCGCTTGCTTTAGGTCACCTAAAAAAGAAATGTGTAGTTACGATTTATTTTTTTTTTTTACTTACCTTGTAATTGCAGAAAAATATACTCACCTTTCTTCCACTTCCTCCCTCGGTGGCCGCGGCCCGCACCGTCACTTCCGCTTTGCAATGATTCCTGGGAGCTGAACGTCATCGCTCCCAGGAATCAATGCGCCTGCACCGGCCCCGACGTCATTTCCGGTGCAGGCGCGTCATACCTTGCTAAACAGCTTCTGGGCATGCCCAGAAGCGGTGCATGGATGACGCTGCAGCCCCGGAAGTGACGGTGGGGCCGGCGCAGTGCATCGTGGGACCGAAGAGGATGCAGAAGAGGATCGCGCTGGCTTCAAGCTGCCCACACCTGAGATGAAATTTTCAAAGTAAGTATTTCTTCTAAAAGGTAAGTGTGAACCGGGACAGATCAGAGGCTATCCATTGTGGAATGTACTAGCCCTGACTGTCCCGGAGGTATTTTCATTTTTTTTTGTGGCCGGAACTCCGCTTTAACACAGGGCAAAAAGGGGCAGCTGCCCCAGGCCCAGTCATTGTTGTGGTGCCCAAAGCAGCTGCCCCTTGAGCCCGCACTGTCTGCAAATAATTGATAAGTGAATTCTGGAGGGCCCAAGAAAATGTTTGCCCAGGGTCCAAACAATATTAAAGATGGCCCTGTTACCAGCATCTCTTTAAGACATAGTCCTCTCCTACCTGTTTTTTGGGCAACACGACAGAAATACTGTGTTCCTCAAATAAATTTAGGAATATTGTATACCTCAGAAAAATTCTGCTTGATGACATCATCACACATTGTTATAAGATGCAAAAGGTTTACAGGAGACGAGTGTGACAAGAAACAGTCTGTCAATAGGTCTGGGACCCACACTCCTTCTTCAAAAACACTAACCTATATATAGGGTATGGAATACCAATATCTTTCAGATCGTCCTTATGTTTTAGCTTTGAGAACAGATCAGCACTTAGGTGGCATATTGCAAACTGGAAAAAAAGATCAGCATTTTTCGAGACTACTACTTATCATACGAGAACATTATTCTACATTAGGAAACCAAAAATGTTACCTCAAAGGAAATATGATATATTTGGATATATATTGACCTAGACAGCATCTGTTGTAATGCAGAATAAAAATAGAAAGTTCAATCTAAAAAATGTAAATAATATTTGTATCGAACCAGCAAAGGAGCAGTCTTTCACAAGCCTGCACAAGGCAGCTAAATACGCAGATGAAATGTTTTAGGGCTCATGCACCTGGGTGTAAATTACGCTGAGCTCAGATCCATACTTCATACAGTTTTATAAGGATCTGAATGCAGCATTATTGTATGCTATGGGCCCATTCATGCAGCTGTATTTTGGTCAGCAGCATTAAAGTGGTTGTAACCCTAAAATTCCTTTCACTGGCAGTAACTCTCCTTTATCTAGTTATAACACATTTTATAACTGTTTGTTTAAATAGATGCCTCTAAATACCTTTTTCCAGTTATTGTCAGGCCGGTCACGTAACTCGGGCTGCTTTGCTACTTCGATTTGGGGCTACAGCGAAAGGAACCGAGATCTCCCTCTGACGTCGGCCGGGAGGTCATGTGACCATTCAGCACCTCCCACTCTGGATCGTAGTAGCAGAGTGGTCAGGACTCATGTGACAAGCCTGAAGATAACTGGAAAAAGGTATTCAGAGGCATCTATTTAACCACTTCCGCCCCAGAAGGTTTTACCCCCATTTTTTGCGATACGGCACTGCGTTGCTTTAACTGACAATTGCACGGTCGTGCAACGCTGAACCCAAATAAAATTGATTTATTTTTTTCCCCACAAATAGAGCTTTCTTTTAGTGGTATTTGATCACCTCTGCGGTCTTTATGTTTTGCGCTATAAACAAAAAAGAAAAAAACACCAGTTTTGGAAAAAAATCAAGCTATATTTTTTTATTTTATGCTGTAAAACATTCCCAATAAAAAAAATGTAAAAAAACAAATGTTTTCATCAATTTAGGCCAATATGTATTCTGCTACATGTTTTTGGTAAAAAAAAATCCTAATAAGTGTATTTTGATTGGTTTGCGCAAAAGTTATAGCGTCTACAATCTATGGGATAGATTTTTGGCATTTTTATTTATTTTTTATTGTTTTTACTAGTAATGGCGGCGATCAGTAATTTGTAGCGGGACTGCGACTTTGCGGCAGATAAATCTGATACGGGGTGACACTTTTTGGGGACCAGTGACACCAATACAGCGATCAGTGCTAAAAAAAATGCACTGTTGTCGTATAAATGACACTGGCAGGGAAGGGGTTAATACTAGGGGTGATCAAGGGGTTAAGTGTGCTCCTAGAGAATGCTTTTTAACTGTGTGGGGGACGGATGTGCTAGATGAAAAGAGAGATCTGTGTTTCAGCTTAGCTGAAACACAAGATCTCACTCTTCCTCTGTGACAGAACTTGTTTACATAGGCAGACGGCCGATCTATCGTTCTCCTGCAGGATCGCGGGTGGCCAGCGGCCATTGCGGGGGCTGGACCCGCTGATTGGCTCCCACTGTGTCTAATCGCAGCGGGAGCAGTGCTCTGGCGGCACGCGCGCGCCCCCAAGAACCCCTGCACAAAATCATGTACCTATATGTTATTGTGCGCAGCCGTGCCCCCCCCCCCCCCGCAGCAGTATATATGTGGTGGGCGGTCCGAAAGTGGTTAAACAAACACTTATACAGTGAGTTATCACCAGATAAAGGAGAGGAGCTGCCAGGATATTTTATAAAGATTTTTTTTTACCATGAATAGGGACAGGAGGGGGGGGGGGGCAGCTCACACACACAGGGGAGCTGACAGGCAGAGAGGGAGGGGGTGAGGAGGACAGGAGAGCTGCAGAAGACAAGGCACACAGGCTGACCATGGTGATCAGGGATCAGCAGCCATGATTATCGTGGTCAGCTCACAGAGGGGAATACAGGAAGTGGCAGGATCAGCCAGGTTTTTTACCGTTTAGAGAGGGTCAGATTAGACAGCACAAGCACTGTGCTGTTTAATCTGCTATAAGGGAACAGGATGTTTTTTTTTTTTTAGGGTTACAAACACTTTAAGCAAAGTAAACCAAAACCGCAAAATCTGTGTCCACAGTCCAATTTTGTATGTTTTTTACACAATGTGCATGTGAAGAATGACTGACTAAAAAGTGAGGCCATTATGCGGCTCTATCTCTACTGCTGCCTACACATTGTTGGCATTTACATTTCCCCCAGTCTCTAATATGTTTTTCATAGGGCAAGGACATTGGTGCAGGATGAAATGCATGCTATATACAGTCATGTATTCACAATGACTCATTGTCAAGATCATTCAGTACCTGCGCCCACCTCTGGTAGATTTAGACATCAAAAATGTATAGGTGGCGGCGCAGGTGCAAAATGACTTTGCCCTTCAGTCTTTCTGAATGAATGAATAGTGTGCATCTCATCTTGTATTTGCAAGCTAATGCTAAAAAAGGACATGGGTAGCTGGGTACTGCCATAGGGAAATATACCAATCCAACATAAAATGTTAAAAATACTGTTAAGGAGGGAGAGGTCCTTTCTTGTTTCTTAAAGGGCAAGGTTGAAAACACAAATCATTTTAGTAACATCAATGAGGTGCATAAAAGATCAAAAAGAAACCAAAAGGCTCATAGACTCCTTCACACACTAGCAGCGCTGAGGTCCATGAGTGAACATGAATCAATACATCATCTTGATCAATGAATGAAAAGAAAGTCCAGACGTGCAGTCCCAAAAGGAAGTTGGCTGAGAGTGTGTATCCTTGCAGAGAGCCCAAAAAGGAACCTTCACCACACCGCTATGTGCACCCTTAAGTGGGAACACTTACCAGATCAAATCTGCAAATGTGCCAAACAAGCAAGTACGATTGCCATACTATCCTTCAATCTCCCCAATAGGTTTCAAAGGGACCGACTTCAGATGACAGATGGAACGTCTCACCAGCATATGGACCATTCACATAGGGAGTAGTAATAAAGAAGCAACATAGCGTAATCCAGTATAAATAGGTACGCTTTTATTCCCAAAACAATCCCCTTCAACAATTGCACTTACAAGAAAGCAGAATTCATATCAACCTTATTGCATGAGAGCCGCCGGTCCTACCGCTAACATCCGTCTTGTGTGCCCGGAGCCCGGTACCTGGCTACGAGCCTCGAAGGATCAGCGTGGCGAGGGCTTCTTGCGTGATTACGTGACCGCGCCCTGACGCGTTTCGTCAGCAAGTGACTTCTACCGAGGGCGTGGTCACGCAGTGTAATCACATCTATTTACATGTACGGTAATGGGCGGAGATGGTGATTAGCCGATCACATGGGAAGACCGTGTCCCTCCCACTTCTGCCCTTACCTCAATGTCCTTCATGTATATTATACTTCTGCCCTCAACAGGCGTCACCGCTTTCACCGCTCGGATCGGATCTGTTGAGGGCGGAAGTATAATATACATGAAGGACATTGAGGTAAGGGCGGAAGTGGGAGGGACACGGTCTTCCCATGTGATCGGCTAATCACCATCTCCGCCCATTACCGTACATGTAAATAGATGTGATTACACTGCGTGACCACGCCCTCGGTAGAAGTCACTTGCTGACGAAACGCGTCAGGGCGCGGTCACGTAATCACGCAAGAAGCCCTCGCCACGCTGATCCTTCGAGGCTTGTAGCCAGGTACCGGGCTCCGGGCACACAAGACGGATGTTAGCGGTAGGACCGGCGGCTCTCATGCAATAAGGTTGATATGAATTCTGCTTTCTTGTAAGTGCAATTGTTGAAGGGGATTGTTTTGGGAATAAAAGCGTACCTATTTATACTGGATTACGCTATGTTGCTTCTTTATTACTACTCCCTATGTGAATGGTCCATATGCTGGTGAGACGTTCCATCTGTCATCTGACGTCGGTCCCTTTGAAACCTATTGGGGAGATTGAAGGATAGTATGGCAATCGTACTTGCTTGTTTGGCACATTTGCAGATTTGATCTGGTAAGTGTTCCCACTTAAGGGTGCACATAGCGGTGTGGTGAAGGTTCCTTTTTGGGCTCTCTGCAAGGATACACACTCTCAGCCAACTTCCTTTTGGGACTGCACGTCTGGACTTTCTTTTCATTCATTGATCAAGATGATGTATTGATTCATGTTCACTCATGGACCTCAGCGCTGCTAGTGTGTGAAGGAGTCTATGAGCCTTTTGGTTTCTTTTTGATCTTTTATGCACCTCATTGATGTTATTCACTTTTATAGCAGCAGCTTATATTCAATGTCATTCTATTTATTGATTCATCTGAGTTTTAGGGCTTTTTAGCGCCGGGTGAGCAGAGATTTTTGTTGGTGCTTGGGCTTCCTCTCCTTGCTCCCGTTGTGCATTTTAGTAACATGCTTAGGAAGCTAAGTCTAATCTCTGTCTGTTGCTTCATTCCTCTGCTATCAGCATTAATTACCGTACTTCTGACAAATGTTCCTGACATCACGAGAAAAATGGTGACAGGGGAGGAACCTCAAGCAGATTGACAGCCTCAGCGTTCCTGTTTGCTATGTAAATAAGCTCTGCAGAGTGTGACTTCAGCTCTCTTCCCTCCTTTTTCTGATAGCTCAGACAAGTTTTAATGATTCAGCAACTTTGAAAGAATGCAAAGAGAAGACTGCAGATAGACAGGTACAACTATTGTAGGATGATTTATTTAATCTGTGTATCACTTGAGGCCAGTCACCTCACTGGGTACATGTAAAGGTTTACAACCACTTGAAAGCTGCACATGATGTTAAGAAACAGTACAATGTAGTAATTTAAAAAAGTGTGGTGTGGGGTGGGGGTGGGGGGGATAGTGTGCAGTCTCCCTTAAATTTTTAACCAAACATGCAGGCTGGGTAACCAGGAAAGGTCATCCAGCCTGGACCACATCAAGCCACATGCCTTGCAGCATGGGGGGTGCCCTGTGAGGCAAAGGCCTCTTCCCCACATCTGGTCCCCAAGAGGTTGGTTTGTAAGAATTATAGGAATCTGGAATCCCACTTTAGAAGAAGAGGGCCCAAGATATCTACTGACTGGGCCTGGATCACCTGCTGGCACTGTGGTTTCTAGAGCTGAAGGGAGGCCAGTTCTGGTGGCCACCAGTGGTTGTCTCCCAGCAGCCAGTAGATCCCAATAATTAGGCCCCATTTGATGCTGGCTGCTGGAAAAATGTATAACCCATTCCTTGATTTACATCAGCGCTTCACTGTTAGCTGTATACCTGCTTGCAGATTATCCTGATCTCTGCCTTATTCTGTACCTTGCATCTAGTACTTTGTATCACGTTACACCATCTCTGCTCCCCTTGTTCCCAGTCCCAGTACTGGTCATGCTCTGTTTATGTTTATAACAGCTTCCCTCCATTCTATATTGTGTATTAAAGGTAGATTATTGGTTTGGTTTTACTGTCACATTCATTTTTCACTTTTGCTTATTCCTTTTTTGTGTTGCAGTATAGGTGTTGTGTGCATTAATAAACTTTATTTTAATAATCCTTAGTCTGATTCCAGTCTCCTATGTACAGCTACACTGAACTAGTCCTCCCTACTGCTAGTAGATACCTGCACTCAGTATCCCTTACATCCAAACCCAAAGCTCCCCCCTAGTTACTGCTACTTTGGGTTACATTAGAAGGCTGTCCCCTAACTTACTGTTCTGTTGACAGTGGTTTCACAAGACAAGAAGTGATGGAAAAGCAATAGTTTAGCATGTGTGAGGACCTAACTGGCAGGATTGTGGACAGTGCATATGTGTCACCCAAGTTTCTCACCTGCACATAGCGAGGGGCTCCATTATTTGTGTCTGTTATGGAGAAAACAAACAGATTATTTTCTCACTTTTTAATACATTTTGGTCTGGGTCCTGGAGCCTGGAAACTTTACAGAGTTTTGGGTGGGATAAAGCCTCTATCTCTAGGTCCTCATCTTACCAGTAAGCCAGATCTCAATAATTCGTTTCAGATGTGCACATGCCTTTTTACAGTATATGTGAGCTGACTGATGGGCAATGGGGGCTCTTACTCTCCCTGCTGTGAGGGACTTCTGCTGGGTAAAAAAGCTAACTGCTGACAGAGTGCGAAAAAAGCACAGGTGCTGCCTGTTTGTTTCAGGAACCCAATAGGGGGCCCCCTGTTATCCAAGAAATGACCTAAGTTTAGTTAATGGCTTGGACAAGCAGATATTTCGTTTTATGCGGTGAACTTACTGTACAAAGCCCTCCTACATTGAACTGTATTTTTTTACTGCATTGATGAATAAAATTGAAGGACAAACCTGATTATACTACTACTGGGTGCCCATGTCTTGCTCATGGTTTACCACTGCCACTACCAGGTGGGCCTGTCCCCGTTCCAAAGGGAAAGCATAGAACCCCTGTCAGCTTTTTTATTGCTGGATGTGTCCCTGTTAAAAAATGTGCATTACTTCCTGCCTGGGGAAAGCATTGTCACTGTGTCCATAAGTGAGGGGAAATCTCTCTACTGAAGGCCCAGAAAGCAGTAAAATCCAACATAGGTGTTTTTGTCTTGCAACACTCTATTCAAAACTTGGCCTGACACTTTAATTTTTTTTTTGTCTTAGAAATGTGTATGTATATTCCGTGGACATTGACAAAAATTAAAAAAAAAAAAGAAAAAAAAAACAATACAGATTTCTAAAGCCCCGTACACACGTACTGATCGTCGGCCGAACGATCGGCCGTCTTTTGTCCAGGGCTGTCGTGTCTGTTGAAAACTGCAAAAGACTGCACACGAATTTTGTTGGCCAACAACAGCCGACTGCAGAAGTGATGTCATGTGATGGTTAACTTTCCTTGTCTTTTTTCTTTTCTGAGCATGCCCAGTCTTGCTAATCTGCTGTCTGTCGGCTGAAATCTGTACTGACTGGCGAACAATCGGCCGTTCTGGTGTTGGCCAACAAAAATTTTAATGCCTGCACGACAGATTCTGTTCGGCCGAAAATGCTCTGTCGGCTGTCGGAAGCATCATACTAACAAGCCTACAATCGGCCGATCAGTCATCGGCCGAATATTTACGGCCGACAATCGGTACGTGTGTATGGGGCTTTAGGCTCCTTTCACACTATCCGTCCGTCGGACGGATTCCGTTTTTCTCAGCGGGGGATCGAGCCGCCGATCCCCTGCTGAGCAGGAGGATGACAGCTGTGTCTCCGCGCTGTGTGCGGAGACACAGCTGTCAGTTCCCCATGCATGTCTATGGGGGAAATCGGATGGGAACGGACCGTCAGTCCGTTCTCATCCGATCCCGTCCGATCCGATCCGCTGGACGGATGGAAAATAGGGTTTCTATCCGTCCAGATTTGACGGATCGGATCGGATTGGATGTCAGCGGACATAGGAATGCATGGGGGGACCGTTCAGATCCGCCAAAAAAATGGACAGGCGGATCTGAACGGTCCACATGTGTGAAAGGGGCCTAAAGGTACTTCAGATATTGCCTTTGATATTGTGTATGGTGAAGACACCAGTGTACATCCCTAGCTAAAGCTAATCATTACAGACCAAAGCTATCACCAGGGCTAATTCACAGAGCTCAGCAATGCAGGTCTTTTTTTATGTATCTTTTGCTGACAGCATAGTTGTGGTTTGCTGTCTCTGGAAACACTTGAGTCTGCACCACCAAGCTCGGTGAGAGCAGCACCTCAACTAGATAAATCGGCAGCAAAAGACCTGCACTCCTCCTCATTCTTGTCCTTCACCTGCTGCATCTCCCCTTCTTCACAACATTCTCCTGCTGCATCTTAGTGAAGGGAGGGAATTTCCCAAGGAGTTTTGAAAGCTTAGAATATGCGACATAAAGGGGAGAAGAGGGTCATAAGGCCATACTGAGGAGGATCTAGCAAAGGCTTGAATCTCTGCATAATACTCCTACACTATCTCCAGCAGCATCCTTACCAAGGCAGTTGTCTGTTCTTCAGCTGCTGGTGCAAAAGAAAAAGTCCCCAAATCAACCCTATGGCAAGCGTCTTAGTGCAAGTTTGCCAAAATTGCTGATTTTACAGTTGTTCACATTATAGCTTGTGAAATCCGCTGTTTCATGTGAGTTTATAGACTGTGCTAGACCACAGTGGCAGACACCCAGTCACTATTATTTCACCCAGATGGCCACCCCCATCCTCCACATTCATGTGGAATGTAATGTGGTAGCAGCAGGGTACAAATAACAATGGAAACAGTCTAGTAAGAGCATGCACAGGGATACTTCATATTGATTACTGTAAAATTGGTGGACCTCCTGGTGTTTGGGATTGATGCAGCAAGGGGCACACTGCTGAAGATGGTTGTGCGACCACTTCTCATGTTAGATAGGGACAGCCCAGTCACCTTTACCCCCCCCCCCCCCTCCTGCACACTGACCTCATCCTTCCAAGTATCCTAGACCATATGCAACATCCAAGGCTAAATCTGCCATGCTGTTTGTATGTATGGGGGATAAGAGCCGCAGCTTCTAATAGCTACAAATAGATCTGTGGGCCCAAGCTCAGAGGTGGCCGACACCACACCATCTGCAGTCAGGCAAGATTGTGCGAGACAGCTATGGATGAGCTTTGTCCCAATCTCAGCCTGTTTGCAGTTTGGTGAAGGTTCAAACAACTGGCCCTATTTTGTCAGTTCATCTGCCTGAATCCCCAGTTGCTAGAATGTAGACAAAGTAGCCAGGGATCATGGGTGACATATCCAATATAAAATAAGTTGCGCTGTGGATGATGTATACAGGTTGATTGTATGGTGAAATAGTGAAGAATCCGAATAATGTCCAGAATATGGAAACAAAAACGGGTAACTTGTGCAGGTACCGCTTACCGGAAATAAGATAAACAAAGGCCCATCAGTATGTTCAAAATACGTCCTAGGGATGAGGTCCAGGTGGACTACCAGGTTCCAACGCGGATCCCTCAATGGAGTGGTAACATGTGTGATACAAAAAAAAATATACCGCCATAGCGTAAAACCAAAAAATATGTGTAAAGAAAGGACACCCAAAGTGCATTGAGAACACCACTACTCCCGTAGTGAAATAAATGTGATAAAGGATGCCACAGAACCCCAATAGGTACTCCTTACCAAAATATAGATGAAAAATAGCAGATACACCAAAAAGGGGAGAAGGGGGATCACCCCAATAGGACAGCAGCTTACCACAAGGATGAATATGGAGAGCTTATATAAGACTGGATAGGTGTGGTCTGAGCATGCAAGCAAGTGGGGGGAACACCTCTGATGGATAAAACACCCTTACAGACTCCCGATGATAAGGAGGCAGGAGGGATATGTATGGAACCGATCCGTTGTGTCTCCTCACTCAGATAGGGAACTCAGATAGACGGTATTGGATCAACCATAGATGATACAAAATATGGAAAACGCCATAGTGTAAAACCCACGGATGTATTTATTATTAAAAATAGTAATGCACTTACAGACAATCAGAAGATCTATTGCAGAGAGAAAAGAAAGCCGCCGGCCAGGAGAATATCATCTTTGATGAAACGCGTCAAGTCACGGCGTGCTGACGTCACCTACACGTTGCTGTCCACGAGGGACGGGCGAGCGGAGCCGTCCGGCCGGCGGCTTTCTTTTTCTCTCTGCATTAGATCTTCTGATTGTCTGTAAGTGCATTACTATTTTTAATAATAAATACATCCGTGGGTTTTACACTATGGCGTTTTCCATATTTTGTATCATCTATGGTTGATCCAATACCGTCTATCTGAGTTCCCTATCTGAGTGAGGAGACACAACGGATCGGTTCCATACATATCCCTCCTGCCTCCTTATCATCCGGAGTCGGTAAGGGTGTTTTATCCATCAGAGGTGTTCCCCCCACTTGCTTGCATGCTCAGACCACACCTATCCAGTCTTATATAAGCTCTCCATATTCATCCTTGTGGTAAGCTGCTGTCCTATTGGGGTGATCCCCCTTCTCCCCTTTTTGGTGTATCTGCTATTTTTCATCTATATTTTGGTAAGGAGTACCTATTGGGGTTCTGTGGCATCCTTTATCACATTTATTTCACTACGGGAGCAGTGGTGTTCTCAATGCACTTTGGGTGTCCTTTCTTTACACATATTTTTTGGTTTTACGCTATGGCGGTATATTTTTTTGTATCACACATGTTACCACTCCATTGAGGGATCCGCGTTGGAACCTGGTAGTCCACCTGGACCTCATCCCTAGGACGTATTTTGAACATACTGATGGGCCTTTGTTTATCTTATTTCCGGTAAGCGGTACCTGCACAAGTTACCCGTTTTTGTTTCCATATTCTGGACATTATTCGGATTCTTCACTATTTCACCATACAATCAACCTGTATACATCATCCACAGCGCAACTTATTTTATATTGGACATTTTTTGGGTGCTAGTCTCACTTGAGGTTGCTGCTTTTATTTTATTTTATTTTTGGATTAGCGCAATTGTTTCCCCCTTTTTTCTATCATGGGTGACATATTTGACCAAATATGGTCCTGATCATATTTATTTAATTACATCACCCAGGTTACCTGGTGCTGTTTTTTACATTCCAGCAGAGCAAGGATTCTCCCCTTTAATGGTGGTATAATGGGGGGGGGGGGGGCGGCAACATTGTCCTATGGCAGGTTGTAATTGAAGCAGGGAAACAATATTAAGCGTCAGGTTGTTGTGACTAACATAGTTTTCACCTTTTTTGGGTGGGAGCAAGTAAAAGGACTTGTTACCATGTAGGTTTGTTTACATTTGAGTTAAGTCTATAAAATACGAATTATGTCTATATTTTATAAAATCTAATTTTATATAATTTATCACAAATTATTATTAGTACTTTTATAAGCTACCAGCCAACCACCTCATAACTGACACCTCTACACCCTGGAACTGAACATTGGCCCTGCTGAAGAGATTTTACCAGCAGCAACATGCAATCAATGAGTCCCTCTAATATTATGACAAGTGGACAGGCTCTGAGGAACCAAGGTCCATTCCACCACATCACCAGTTTGGCACGTTTTATGGAAATGGCCATTTTGATGAATCACTAAAAGGCAGAGATTAGAAACACAATCCCTCATGTGTTCCTTCTGGAGCACACACTGCATGATGTCATGGATTGTGCACTGGAGATACAGAAGCAGAAGGAAGGGCAGTACTTCTGTCCCAGGGCCAACAGGGACATGGAATGGCAGGAAGGAGTGACTTGCTTACCCTACTTAAATACGGTAATACCTTCAACTAGTAAATAAGGCAACACAGACCAATAGTTTGGAAATAATAAGGCTGCGGCCGTTTATTACTGGTTTAACAAAATACTAATAAAAATACCAAAATATACATAACATTACAAACCACAACCCAGTCATGAACAACTCAGGTTGTACAATAAATATAATAAGATAAATAAAACCATCCTTTAAAACATACCATTCCTTGTCCCCCTCTGCAATGCAGAGGTGACCCAACCAGATAATAATTATAGCCACGACAAACCAAAGGGGAGGGAGGGAGGGGAATGCTGGGATGAGATATCCTGAAGATTGCGCTCTCTAGACCGAAGCCGTGCTTAAATAGCCCCTAAATCAGCTTTTGGCGGGCACTTAGAGCGGGAATAAAAAGCGGGAAGGCACCACATTTGTCAATAATTATAGAGGTGGCCAGAAACTACACAGATACACAGCCTAAGCTCCCCAGATGCCGAAAAGAGCGGGATATTTGAGCGGGAAAGGTGGCCCAGGGAAGCTAGAAGTCAAAAGGTCAATCCCTCAGTATCAGTAATAGTGATAAAATGGCTGAAATCTAACTAATGCATTTTAAACTTGCCCCCTTCCGCCATCCCATAGGAAAGTGGGGGCTGAAGTAGCCCCCCTTTCTCATATTTGCAATCTACTTATATCCCTGCAAGGCAAAGGCAGCAGGAGGTTAAGGAGGAATGCAGGAAGGATGAAGATGGTTGGGGTATTGAAGGGTAAAAGCAGGAAGAAATGGTTCAGGCTTCAAGGTGGAATTTTCACCCCTCCCAAACCCTGGGTGTTGGACATGGGTGGAGTGGGGTTGTTAAGAACAACGTTGTATTCAGTAACACTGCTGAAGGCAATTTGTGGCAAATTAAATATTTTATAGTCAAATTCTGGTCACTAAAGAGAGGGACCACTATTGAGCAATCTTATTTGATCACTAGTATAAGGCTAAAATGGTTGATCTCCTGCCACTGTGGTACTCTGAAGCAATATAAGTACTACATGATGCTCTCACAGCTTAAATTCAGCTTCTAACTTTTCAATGTTTGCTGCATTGTAAATTCTTCAAGTTATCTCAATATTTGCAGCCTATGTTGGTGCTGCAGCATAAAAAAAATGCAAACTAACCAAGCTGCTTAACTACCTCAATACTGGGCACTTAAACCCCCTTCCTTCCCAGACCAATTTTCAGCTTTTAGCGCTGTTGCATTTTGAATGACAATTGCGCGGTCATGCAACACTGTACCTAAACCAAATTTATGCCATTTTTTCCCCACAAATAGAGCTTTCTTTTGGTGGTATTTGATCACCGCCAGGTTTTTTCTTTTTTGGTGCACAAATAAAAAAAGACCGAAAAGTTTGAAAAAAAAAAAAAGTTTTTTTGTTTAGGTTATAAAATTTTGTAAATAGATACGTTTTTTCCTGCACTGATGAGCACTGATGACGCCGCACTGACAAGCACTGATGAGGAGACACTGATGGGGTGGCACTGATGGGGTGGCACTGATATGCAGCACTGATGGGCACTGATAGGTAGCACTGATATGCAGCACTGATGGGCACTGATATGTGGCACTGATAGATAGCACTGATATGCAGCATTGGTGGGCACTGATAGGCAGCGCTGATGGGCACTGATAGGCAGCACTGATGGGCACTGATGGGTGGCACTGATGGGCACTGATAGGCGGCACTGATGGGCACTGATGGGTGGCACTGATGGGCGGCACTGATCGGCACTGATGGGGGGCACTGATGGGCACTGATAGGCAGCACTGGTGGGCAATAATGGGCACTGGTGGGCGGCACTGATAGATGGCAATAACGGGCACTGGTGGGCAGCACTGGTAGATGGCATTGGTGGGCAGCACTGATAGGGGGGCACCACTGGCAGGCTCTCTGAGCCCTGTTTGCCATCCCTGGTGGCCATGGTGGGCATCCCTGGTGGTCATGGGTGGGCATCCCTGGTGGCTCTAGTGGCATCCCCTCCCCCCAGGGCTGCACTGGTAATCAATCATCTGATTACCAGCACAGACCCCCCCTGTGATCAGTGAGTAATTAGAAATACTCACTGATCACCCCGGCTGCAGAATCAATCCTCTGATCTTCTCCTCACTGACAGGATCTGTCAGGAGGAGAAGAGATCGAAGCCGTTACAACGGCTGTATTGACATTACATGACGGCTGTGATTGGTCACAGCCGTCATGTGATCAGGAGGGCCAATCACAGGGCCCTCCTGCCGAGTCTTGTTGCTCTGTGTCCTAGGGACACAGGCACATCGAGATCGCGCCGCTGCGCGTGCCCGCGGCGGCGTGATCTCTCTCCTTCTGAAGGACGTTCCGGAACGTCCATTCAGAAGGACGAGACTCCCACCCGGCCGTATATCTACAATGGCCCGGGTGGGAGGTGGTTAAAGAGGAGCTTCAGTCTTCTCCAAAAAAGTAGCTGCTGACTTTTAAAATAAGGACACTTCCCTCTCTATTATGAGTGACTATTAAAGTAATCATGGATTTTCCTGACACTGGCCAATTTCTACCTAAAGGATTCCTGAAGGCTGTACTTTGAATATTTAAAAAAAAAAATTGGGGCTACAGGGTTAGGAGAGGGCAGAAATGTAAGGTTGTGGCTTTGAAGTGTCTTTGTGCTCTCTCTTTTACATTTTATTACGTTTTAATGCTTCACTGTTGCCTCTAGACACTCATTATTGTGCCACTCTCCAGGCTTTCAGGGAACAAACTGTCTCCTGCTACAGCCAAATATTTCTGTACCCCAGTTCCTATGTTTTCGCACGCATTTCCTTAGGCTTGCTTCCACATAGGAGGTATATCTTTTTGGCTGCAATTCTTCCATGAAGACCACTTCTGGCCAGACCTCTCTGGACAGTAGAGGGTTGTATCTAGTTCCCACAGGTTCAGTGCTGATGGCACTGTTGGATATCTTCCGATGTCAAAGGAAAGTTAGCATGATGTGTCTGCTGCGTTAAAGTGTTACTAAACCCAGGACCCTGCATTCACCATATCTGGTCTCCTACAGTACACAGAATATGGAAATACAATTATTTTAGTAATTATAAATGGCTAAATACCTTTTCTCATCAGCAGTGTATAACAGTCTTGTGACTTCTGTCAGTGTCTAATTAAAGCTTGTAGGAGGAGTTTTTTTTTTTTTTTTACTGCAGCACATATTTTTGCAGGTAAGCACAGCTTTGTGTATGAGCCCATTGGTTACTATAGTGCTGAATTTAGATGCTCACAAGACTAAGTGCAGTGGGCATCTAAAAACATAATTTTTTTCTGCCCATGTGGTTGAGCCCTTAAAGCGGAGCTCCACTCAAATGGGGCAGTCCTGCTTTAAGGCCTCCTCCCCCACTCCTGGTGAAGAAACAGCACTTTTGGGGAGCGGGGGTGAAGAAGGTACCTGATTTTGACAGATACACAGCTCCCACTTCTGCTCCGATTGCCTAAGTGATTGGAAGCGGATGTTTACCTCCCCCCTCCCTCCCCTCAGTCTTCTGGGACATGTTACAGGTCCCAGAAGAATATGGCACCACAAGGTGCAGTGCTGCTCGTGCATGCACAGTGGGCACCCGGGCTGTGAATCTGCAAGCTGTCACAGTCGGGTGCCCACAGTTAACTTACCAGTGTCAGGTACAGACGACAATAGAGGAGAACAGCTGGGTTAAACCCACTGCTGGATCGTGGGACAGGTGAGTGGCTTTTTATTAAAAGTCAGCAGCTACAATTTTGGTAGCTGCTGACTTTTCATTTTTTACACATGTAGCACTACCCCCGTAAGGGCCGCTGGATGTTGCTTGTCCTCTTGTGCTGCTCTGACCCTGGGAACTTCCCAGCCCTTCTGACACTCTAGGTTCAGACATTATGTATACCCCTTTAAATGAAATACAGACATAATGTAAACTGAATTCCAAAGACTTTCTGTATTAACCAAACAAACAGGAGGTGCAGTAAAGTGTCAGCCAGCCAAACCGTGGGACAGCACCCAAGACTGGTTGAATTGAACACTTGGCAGTCAGGTATTTACAGAATAACAAATAGACAATAATGAATAATAACACTTGAATGTGTAGGGTAATAATATACACTGAATAATGAATGGACCCAGATGGCTCATTTGTGGTGGGCTATGACCAGGAAAAGGGACTGGCTTGCAAGGACTCTAACCCTCAGAGGATTTGGGGCCAGTTACACTCAGATGATAGAATAAAAGTAGAATAAAAGTAGTCCAAGCATCAGGCCTTAACACTGGCACATTGAAGCTCAAAAGTGTAGAACAGTGGAATCCTCAGGGAAGAATAAGAGGTATGGTATCCTGGCCTAGGCAGACAAGGCCCAAGCCTAGGGCGGTACTTGGAATGGGGGGGGAGGCAAAAAATCTGCCCCTGCATGAAAAAAGCCCCTCCCCTTCTTCTGGCTCCCGCACCAAAACAGTCCCCGGCGTCTGGCAGCTTGCGCAACACTTTTATGTAGCGCCAGTGTTATGAGGCGGATTGGGCCAGGGTGCAGGAACTGGCGCCAGTGTTATAGGGCGTACTTGACGTGGGGGGGAGGGGCAGGGACTGGCACCCCCATAAAGCGTCCAGTGACTCGCTAGACCTAATTCTCCGCCTAACCTCCTCCTTGGCACCTTGGGAGAAGCTTACAATATGTAACTTCCTCCTATCCCGGGCTCTGTGTCAATAGAAGAGAGAAGAGAAGGAGGAGGGGTAAGTGGCAATATCTGCTTTAAGTTCCAGTGTCTATGTTTCTAATTCTTCTCACAGTAATTTTACAAACGAGGTTGCCTTTCATTTACAACTGCTTTCTATCTTTATTTTACAGCATAGAGAATACAGACAGAGGGCAGGGATTCTCTTGCTTGATACCACAAGCAGTGGTATCAGCTGGGAGCATCGATAGTTTCAAGAAACTATTAGATGGGCACCTTAGAGACCACAACAAACAGGGGTATACAATGTACGGTTAGCAGCAAACACACACACACATTATGGGTTGAACTGGATGGACTGATGTCTTTTTTCAACCTCACTATGGGCCTGATTCATAGTACGGCGAATTGGCGTTTCGGCGTGATTTTGCGAAGCGGCGATTATTTAAGTCTGAAATTGGCATTCAAAGAACGGCGGGCGGAAAATAGCGCCTAGTGTGAGATTCATTAAGATGCAATATGGTCAGAGCGCGACTTAAAACCACGCCAGCTAAAAGCTCGACTAAAGTTTAGCCAAATTTTCCCCTGTACCCCCAAAAATCCCAAATCACTGTGGAAGGTGTGGAAGTCAATTTGGAGATGACTTGCGTTTAAAAAATCTCAAAAACTGACTTAGAAAGAGAGATATCTGCGAAAGTGTGGAAAGGTTAAACAGCTCCTCCAGCCGCGAGCTGCGAACTCGCGAATGTGCGCATGCGCAACGTCAAATTGGCTCAAAAAATTTCGCCAGCGCGATTTTGGGTCAATTTTTTTTTGAATACCGCTTGCAAATCCGCTGTCTCGCCCATAGAAAATGGCAAAAACCGGCGGAATTGGAAAAACATGCACACTTCCAACAAGGGATCCTTTAGTAAACACCATCACATTCCATACACCTTTCCTGCTAACTCCGAAATCATAGCAGTCAAATCTACAGTGTTTATATAGAACCTCCACATTCTCTGAAAAAACCCACAAAATATTACATTGGGGAATTGGTCGTCAGATAGAAAAAAAATAGATGTAAAACATATTTCAAAGAAAGATTATTAGCATTTCACACATATCAAGGAAATGTCACAATTTTGACAATATTTTATGTGTTTCCAAAGAATGTTTTTAGAAATATATTGCAAATACTACCTTTTCTTCCATATGGGTATGGCCAAGTGTTACCATTTTACTACACATTTAACTGAAGGTATATATATATCCCTTATACTTGGCTAATTAGCAAAGTATGCCCAACAAACAAATAGAGCTTTAGCTCACAATATTGCTACATATTGACTTTATGGGGCATCTTTTGTATTTTGTTCATGTCTTTGGATTAAAAGTTTGCTGATACACATGCCTTTTTCAAACATGAACAAAATTAATGATGTCAACATTTGGAGGATTGGAGATATCCAAGTGTTGCCCATACAGAGGGCACCTTCCGGATTCGAACTTACAAACCTACAGCAGGAAGGCAGACTCCCTAATCATTGTGCTATTTCTCAGTGAGCGTTGGGTGTTTTCCTCATGCCGTCAAAATGCTCACATGGGAACAGGGGCCATTGAACTGAATAGGATTGGATTTTTTGCCTGTTTTGGGAGCTGATCCTTGAGCTGGACAAATCCCCCTCAAACGCCCCCAAACGGGCTACGTTCACATGTACGTGTTTGTGGTCTGTTTTTGGGGCTTTTGTAGGTGATTTCATATAACAATGCCTGCCCAAAAAATGCATGTCAAAACGCCTGTGAAAACGCCAGCCAAAATGCACATAAGAACGCCTGATATAATTGCCACGCCAAATTTAGGGATGTTCATGAGTGATGAGTCAGATTGTTGGCTTACATATCTGGTCAATCGTCACAATCTCACTTCTCAAATCCCAAAAGGTGTGTTTCAATTGTTTCCCTAAATATATATTTCTCTCTCTCTCACGTAATTGTATATATATGTATGTATTCCTGTATCTAAACATTCTAAATAATGACTAGCAAACTTCAAGAGAGAATTTTTTCAATTCACATATACTATACACACCTAC